>NC_142651.1:110603194-110755555 GCF_055504915.1 Nelumbo nucifera
GTGGGGAGTTCGGGCTCCTTGTAGGGAGTTTGGGCTCCTCGTAGGGAGTTCGGTCTCCTTGTTCAGATTGTTGGTGGGGAGTTCGGGCTTCTTGTAGGGAGTTCGGACTGTTGGTTTCCTCCCTTTGGTGCTCGCACCCTAGGCACGCTGTTGTGCCGAGCTATTTACCTTTGCCACATGTTGAGTGATTACAAGGTCGGGCCAAATCTTCCTTCATCAATAGTGGATTGGAAATTGAAATTGAAAGAACAATTACCTGATGGGCCTAAATCAAAATTGTACACATTTTAGTAAAGAATAAGCAAAATCATAGAGAGTATGAGTATGAGTTGAATTTGAGGCAGAAGAGAAGAAACATCACATGTGATTGTGTTGTGTAACAAGGACACAGAGTGAAGATGCATTGATTTAAATACCCAAAATGTTATGTCCATGTAAGCTAATGCATTTATGATTTATGGACCTGAAAGAGTGATTCATACCCCCATTATTATTATTGTGAAATTGTATACTAAAGTACAGTCAACACAACAAATGTGGTTTGAATTATTTCTTTCCTCTCTATATATAGTAGGAATGAATGGGTTTCCTATTCGAGTTCGAGTCTGCCAGTTGGTTGCAGTTCCGGCCCAAAAACAACTCTCCCTACAATCTTTATCAATGAATGGGTCTAGCGTTGACTGTAAAAGCCGTTTCTATGTGTTTTAAATAGATTCAACTTTGACGGGAGGATTGAACAGGTCAGAGTGAGATCAATCCCCTTCTAGACATATGGGTACCCATTGAAGGGTTAAGGACGGAGTTCTTTAGACTATGTTTGGTTGATGTGCAATTTTATTTGCATCAGTACAGATGAAAAAAAAACGCAAAAGTTGATTTAATTTTGTTTTGGATTTTACTTTATTCTGCTTTATGTTTTATTTTAGTTCATTTGTACTATAACCAAATAAAATAAGGTAAAATTTAAAACAAAAATAAATCAAAATTTACACCTAAAACAGTTGTACTGTCATAATTTTGTATCAGTACAAATAAATTTACACTGCAATCAAAGACAACCTTAATAATAATAATAATAAACAATATTATTCCATATTCCATAGAAGGAGGCATAGAAATAGAATGGATTAGAGAATGGGCGAATGGAGGAGGTTTTAAAGTTTAAATTTTAAAGAAAATAATGGGCTTATTTGGTTGCAAAGAAGGAGGGCGGGGCCAGATGTGATGACCAAGTATTGACTAACCAGAGAGAGCGGCTTAACATAGGATCCGCGATGAAGACATGATTGCTCTTGTTGGCTCACTGGCTGTTGATGATGAGTGTTAAAAAAACATTTTTAGTTTGAGTAGTGTTGGAATGGATTATACAGACGCGTGTGTTGGGCTACCAAACATGGGTGATGGGTGAATCACACAAACTGCTTAACTATTCTGTAACAAAGTGTTGGGTCAATGATGACCCGAACCAAAAATCAACCCTACCCAACACAGTGGACCCACCAATGTCTCTTCCACTCGCGGGGCTTATTTATGTTTAGTTTCAGTCTCACATACTCACAAATCACAATTCACCTTTTCTTTTCTAATTTTTCTTTTTCTTTCCGGGCTCTACCTTTGACTTTTTATTCCACTAGAATAGACACCCTATTATTGATATGTTGGTGCCTTTTTGATAGATTAGTAATTAAGTATATGTGTGGTATGTGAGGAATTTTTCTTCATATTAATTTCTTGAATTTTAGATATATATCATAGTTAAGATAGAAATTGAAAATTAACAAAAGTAACAATATTATTAAAAGTAAACTTAAATGCTTGTAGCAAATACTACTACTACTAATAATAATTATTATTATTAAATTTTATATTTCATTTCTATCATAAATAAAAATAACTTTTATTTTAACAATTATTTTTATTTAATATGATGAATATATAACATTACAAATATTCTCAAATGTTTTCGACAAAATTCTGTACACTTTTATTTTTGGTGTTCTATTTTTTTTAAATATTTATTATTCAATTATGACATCATGAGTTTTTTTTTTTGAAAAGTTGGATCATTGACCCACCATTTAGATAAGAAAATAACTTTGACAACCAGCTCTTCGTTCTCCCTCAATCTCTCTCATTCTCTTTCTCGATTGGAGAGCTCCCTTAATTTCTACCATTCTCCCTCAATCTCTCTCATTCTCTTTCTCGATTGGAGAGCTCCCTTAATTTCTATCGTTCTCCCTCAATTTCTCTCCCACTCCCTCTCTTGTTCTTTTTTATTTTCTTACACACTTGTATGGTATTAATCAAATCGTATAAAAGAACACAAGACCAACTTAGTATGGTTCAAAAATCATTACACCAATTTGATAAAAATTCACAAGAAACTCTTGTCTATAAAATTTACACCAACTTGATAGAAATTTATAACTTAATTTTACAAGTGTTTGGTCCATTTAGGTCTGATTAATATTGTATAAGTTTTCAAGAAAAATAAAGAAAATTGAACAAGAGAGGGAGTGGGAGAAAGACTGAGGGAGAATGATAGAGATTGAAGGAGAAGGAGATATTGACCGAGAGAGAGAGAGAGATTTTGATTTGGCTATAGATCGAAGCTGAGAGAGTGGGAGATCGAGAGATGATTGTAAAAGTGAGAGAGAAAGGAGGGAGATTGAGAGACAGAGGGAGCGGGAGAGTAACTGGAAACCTATTTTTAGTATAGGCTTTTTGTTGTATCCAATATGGATTAAGAGTCACATAAGCCTTTGATGACATGGTGGGGGCTTTTATAATTGGAAATATAGAGCCAATTGTTAGAGTATTGTTGGTTTATGGACCAAACTGCAACATAATTTTAAATGTACAATCGGTTTTGACTATAATTTTCCCCTTTAATTACATATTTCATTTATATATTCATTATATAAATAATTTTTACTTATCACACTTAATTTTTTGTTTGTCTATGATATCATTTGACCCTACCCACCACCAAAAAAGAAAAATAGTTTGATTTATAGGTTGACATTAAATTTTGTATTACATTTCCTTCATTGATAAAATTATTTCTTATGTATAATACTTATTTTTATTCAATATAATGAATGTATAATATTAGAGATGTATCCAATTTTTTTTTTTATAAATATATAACATTAGATGGGTGCCCAAAATTTTCTCTATCTTTTTTATTTTTGTGATTTTTTGTATTTTCTATTTTTAAAATTTTATTATTTGACTATGACTTCATTTCATTTCTAGGTTGATTTTAATTTTGACATTCAATTTTTATCATTAATAAAAATACTTATTAAATTTCATACTTATTTATGTTTAGTATAATAAATATACAATATTAGAGATATTCTCAACTCTTTTTTTTACTTTTTTATATTATATATTTCATTTATTTTAATTATTATTAATTAATTATGACATTATTTATTAGCCCCATCCACCCCAAATGGTTGAATTGCTTACCCACCACCAGGAGGGAAGAAAATGGTTTTGTTTTCAACTTACTTTTCAAAATGTTTATTTTTATAATATGAAAAATTAATAATGTAGATTTAATTAGTAGAATTTAATGATGAGAAAAATATATTTTAAATAGAGGATTTAATGAAAGAGAATATGAAAATAGTTTTATTTCCAATTGATTTTAAATTTTACATTCCATTTACATCATTAATAAAAACATTTATTATTTATCATACTTATTATTGTTTAATATGTAAAATATATGATGTTAAAAATGTTCTCATTTTTTTATTTATATATTTTTGTATTTTATTTATTTTTGAATTTTATTATTTAATTGTGGCAATATGGATTAGCTCATTTGACCCCAAATGGTTTAATTTTTACCACCACCTAGATGAAAGCACTATTTTTTCCAGTAGATTTTAAAAGTATAAGTTTTTATGTTATTGGAATTATTAATTTATTATGTTGGATTCAATTAATAAAATTTAATAATATGAAGGAATAAAATGCCTTAAATATATGATTCAATGAAGGTGAATGCAAGTTAATACCTTGAGTGTTGGATTTAATGAGAATGAATTGAATGCTTTAAAATGACCTCTTTTTCATTGTATTTTCAATTTTTAAAAATTTTATTATTTGACTATGTCTTCATTTCATTTCTAGGTAGATTTTAAATTTGGCATTCTATTATCATCATTAATAAAAATACCTCTTACATTTCATACTTATTTACTTTAATTTTTTATTATTTAATTATGACATTATTCATTAATCCATTTGACCCTAAATGGTCGAATTGCTTGCCCACCACCAGTAGGTAAGAAAATAGTTTTTTTTTTCAAATTACTTTTCAAAATATTTATTTTTATACTTTAAAAAGTAATATTATGGATTTAATTACAAGAATTTAATGATGAGAAAAATATATCTTAAATATAGGATTTAATGAGAGAGAATAGGAAAATATTTGTATTTCCAATTGGTTTTAAAATTTACATTCCATTTCTATCATTAATAAAAACATTTCTTATTTATCATACTTATTATTGTTTAATATGTATGTTAAAAATGTTTCCAATTTTCTTAATATCTATTTTTTTATTTTATTATTTAATCGTGGCAACATGGATTGACCCATTTGCCCCAAAATGGTTTAATTTATTACCACCACCTAGATGAAAACATTATTTTTTCTAGGTAGATTTTAAAAGTATAAACTTTTATGTTATTGGAATTATCAACTTATTAAGTATGGATTTAATTAATAAAACTTGATGATGAGAAGAAGCAAATATGACTTAAATATATGATTCAATGAACATGAATGCAAGTTAATAACATAAATGTTAGATTTAATGAGAGTGGATTGAATGTATTGAATATCTTAAAATTACCTCTTTTCAATTAATTTAATATCAATAACCAATTACCCTATTTGCCCTCATTTTTTATCAATAAATTTAAACATAGATGGGTAAATTTTATCATAAAAAAATACATAAATATTCTTAAGGCCATTCATGCTTTTTAAAATAGTATAGATGTTTATTTTGCCATAATAATATCAATTTCAATGGGGTACATGTACCTCTCTTTGTTTTTATTTTTATTTTTATCTTAATAATATGGAAAGACAAAACGTACCCTTATTTATAAATAAATCATTGAAACTAATATACTTGATGATGCTTTTGTCTTTTAAATTAATTATTAGTATTTCTTGATTCACAAAAAAATAAACAAAATATTAGTTTTGAGCTGTGTGTGTGGTTGTGTGCGCGAGCCCAAACAGCCCCTTAATCTTAATTGAACTAATTAATAATGTAAAAATGCCTGAGGGCCCATGGACTGGAGTTGGAGAGGTCTATCAATATCATCAAATAACTTGTTGATCTCGACCGTCTAATATCCCTGTCGAGTGTGCCTGTTGTTAAATAATAAAGTATGTTGTATGGTAGGTAGATAGACAACTCACAACTAGGACTAGCTAGGGTTGTGGTAAGTGCAAGTAAAACACTCCGACTCCGACTCCGACTCCGGCTCCGACTAATCATCATCACTGAGTGTGGTGGAAGCATTCAGCAATCAGCATTGGATCCGTCTTCGGCTCCTCCCTCCCTAATTGACTCAGAAAGAAAAAACCCTTCTGCCATCTGCCATCTGTCAAACTTTTTTTCTCATGCCACGCACGACAACGACCTTACTCCCCACCTTGTGTCCTTCTTGTCCCTTCTTTTCAATATTTTTTTTTCTATTTTTCTTTCTTTCAATTTTTAAATTACTAAACTATCCCTCCCTGTTTAAACTTTAAACCCGACGTTCATGAGTTCATCCAGCCGCATTCACTGATATTCTCGAAGTAAGGCTGGATGAGCGTGACCAGCAATGTATGATGATCTGCAGATCCAGATTCTTTCAACACTTCTCTCTCTCTACATTTAACATTCCCCTCTTCCTAAACACAATGACAATAATAAGCATAATACAGAAGGGGTTTTTATAGTTCAGTTCACCCCTAGCGTGGTCTAGAGTGTCACGTGCAGATTCACGTGAGGGGAAAGAGAAAGAGACAGTGTCACTGTTACAGACTCACAGTTAACACGTGGAGACCGCCACCGGGGAGGGCGTCAGGTACAGTCTGGACGTGAAGCCAAGGGAAGTTCCCGCATTATTAATTTGGGTAATAAAGATTTATCATAAAACTAATTAGGGTAATGAAGGGTTTGCCCAGTCACAATAGGGAATATTTTGGTGGTCAAATAACCTCGTTTAGAGGGACCATCTAAGGGTTTTTTTTGTTCAATGCAAACTGCTTTTCTTTTTCCTTTTGTAAATTTCATAAACAAAACAGTATTAGCTGGTTTGAAAATAAGTTGGTTTTCAAAACAAAAACAAAGAAAACATATTCTGAAGTAAAAAAACACGTTCTTCAATTTTTTGTTTAAAAATCATGTCTTCTGTATATCACGTTTCATAAATCATATAATTTTTATACTATAAAATTTGCTTTTATTTTAAAAATCATTATTTTGATGGTTGGTTTTTTGAAACAAAACCAACTTGTTTTTTTTTTTTTTTTCTCTTTTTAAAACAACAGAATTAGAAACAACAAAAACTTTCATGTTGTACAACTACAAGGAATACCGTGTAATTACATTTACAGTAATTCTTCAGGGTATATTGGTTAGCTTAGATCTTAGGGCATTCTGTAACATACAAATTGACTACTTTCAAATTCAGGGATTTTTAATAAAGGAAACGAGCTTTACTTATTCATTTTTTTTTTTCACCTGTGATCGGAACAAGCTTACAAAATGGAGAGACAAGTCAAAACTCCAAATAGAGAAATCAAAGCTATAGTTTTGATAGATATTCCAACTGAATCATATAATTGTCACTTAAAACGTCATGCAACTTAATCTCTGTTTAGCAAGGAAGTCTATGACACCACTGTCCTCAAATTCTTCCAAGTGCCGTCAATCAAAGTTCCAAAAATATAATCCAACACTCTACTTCTCTGCAAAGTGCAAACGGTGTCATACTACTACTTCGGTTTCATCGAAATCTTCTGTTCCGTGCACCAGACACCATCCAAGTATCCTTCATTTTGATCACAGACACAGTAAGAGAGAAGGAGAGACAGGTCCTAGAGAAGGTGGACACAGGGGTCCTCTATGGGGCCATAGTTGTTTGTTTTTTGGCGGGCAGCAACGGTCACTTTCAATGATTTTCTTTGGCCTGTGACTCTCCAAGTTCCATCTAACCAAAGCTTGTATATTGCTTGTCATTTCCATCGAAACGTCCTCGAGGCTTCTTCTCCCAAAGGCCTTGTGTGCTTGGGCTTCTATTGTTTGATCAGACAAGAGTGGGTGGTCCGGTAGCTGTAAAAAGTGGAAGCTTGGGTATTGGGCTGAAAGGGAAGAACAGATCTCAATCATATGAGGAGATCTGTAACTGTAAGTAATTTTACTCCTCTCATGTTCTGTTTTGTTATTCCTCTTTTCTTCTATTCTATGTTGAGAATGGTCTGAATTCTTGTTCTCTATCTATAAAAAATAAAAATCTCCTGCTGAGAGCAGAATGGGATCTGAGGGGAAAATGCTTTCTTTTCCTTTCTCTATTTCTTTATTAGTTGTTTTTCTTCATGTTTGGAATTACTGTGCTTATAAAGATATAGTACCTGAACCATCCACGCTCAGCCAAGAAGAAGAAAACGATTCTTGTTTCGTTTCACATTTCTATTATGGGTTCTAGTGGGTGCTCTGTTTTTTTTTCTTTTTTAACAAAATGTCCTTCAATTGAACAGAGCTGTTCTCTCGATCTAATGGTACTTTGGATTAGAAATGTCGAGCACCACTTTGTGTTACTTTATTGGGTTCAGATCCACTGCTAAATATTTGTGCTGTTGTATTTCTATTTCAGAATGTACTTCATTTTACCCACATTCTTTTCTTTCTGTTTTTTTTTTTTTTTTTTTTTTTTTTTTTTTTTTCCTTACCCTTTTTTCATTTCTACATCCTTGGTTTATCAGATAGTCTGGAGTTCTCAAGATAAGCACTGTTGAGACTAAACTTGTATAATGGAAATTGCATCTGAAGAAATCTATTTTTGCTGTTGGATTTTGGTATTAACTTGAATTCAGATCCCCTTTCAGCTGCTGGAGGTGATTCTGGTACTTGCATCAATGTGTGAAGCTCAATGGGCTATAGGTAGCAGCTCGCATTGCACACAAACAAGCCCGAGGGAAGTTCGACCACACAGTGTCACCATAACTGAATTTGGTGCTGTTGGAGACGGCGTAACTCTCAACACCAAAGCATTTCAGAATGCCATTTTCTATCTCAACTCATTCACTGACAAGGGAGGGGCCCAGCTTTTTGTACCTGCTGGTCGATGGTTGACAGGAAGTTTCGAACTCATCAGTCATCTTACTTTGTTGTTAGACAAGGATGCAGTAATCCTTGGATCAACAGTAAGCCCATTACTCCTTGTTCTAAGATGTTTCACTTCAAATTACATAAATGGAGCATCAGAATCTTTCTGATGTGCTCTGTTTATTTGCATGCCCATAGTCTGGCACACTGCAGAGAAACTTCAATAGATGAATGGTCTAACAGTCAGAAAATTAGGATTGGAGGAGGTGAGGTTCTGAGTGATTGCTGCCAAGGAATTTTCCTAAGAACTTGAGTTTATGTTTATGTCAAGGCAGTTTATAATCAGTAATAAAGTTTGTAGTAAACAGAAGAAAGACCGCCTATACCCTCTTTGGGCATCAAAAACCTGCATTTGAGTGAAATGGGTTGTCTTCAATCAGCTGAGCCTGTAGTGTATCTCATTTAGACATCTCTGTTGCAATGGTCTATCCACAGCTCATTATTTAAATCAGCTAATCTCTGGTTTGTTTCAGCACTCTGATGACTGGCCTGTTATTGATCCTTTACCCTCTTATGGACGAGGTAGGGAATTGCCTGGTGGAAGGCATAGAAGCCTAATCTATGGACGCAATCTGACAGATGTCATTATAACGGGTTAGTGATAAAGATGCAGAACTGAACTCAATCTATATTTCACCATTTTTTGTGATTTTGAATAACTCATGGTACAGGTGACAATGGAACAATTGATGGTCAAGGCAATGTCTGGTGGAACTGGTTCAGAAATGGAACTTTGAACTATACTCGGCCCCATCTGGTTGAGTTGATGAATTCAACTGGTGTGATCGTCTCAAACTTGACATTCTTAAACTCTCCATTTTGGACCATCCACCCTGTATATTGCAGGTTTGTCCCCTCTGAAAGGATTTAACTGCCTCTCTGTTTGCTTACCTCTGTAAAAACATTGAAAAGTGGAGATTTTTATGTATTAGTGGGAGAGTTGAGACTGTTTTTGCTGAATGAACAGTGAAGTTGTTGTCCAGGATGTGACAATCCTTGCCCCTCTTGATTCGCCAAATACAGATGGGATCAATCCAGGTGATTACTCAATAGTTCTGTAATTTTTTTTGGTGACTGGGAAATTAACATTTCTATTGATTTAGGTTGCAGCCAATGAGTAGTTGAACTTAATCCTTTTATTCAACTCAACAGTAGACCTTAATCCCAACTATTTAGGGTCATCTACATAATCCTGTCTTACCATTATGCTTTATCAAGAGTCAATTCTTCAATCAGATAATAAGTTCTCAGACCATTTCTTATTACTTCAGTCCTTGTCTTCTTTGGCTTTCCCTGTACTCTTTTAAATCCTTGTACTGAAACTTTCAAGGGCACATTGGTTTCAATCTCACCTCTATAAAGATTCCTAATCAAAGAAACCTAAGAAGACAGCTTCAGGTTCTTATTCAACTTGCTTCCATAACAGATGATTCAATGGCAATTACATTGGAAGACAAATCTAGAATGTGGCCTCAGACTCCCAATTCCTCTAAATCTTTAATTAGAGTTTCGAGAAAGAATGACAGTTACAGGATGGAGAGGATTGAGCTTCTTAGCAGTTAATGTTTTTCAGTCAATTATAGCTAGGTGAATGTGGAAATGAATTTAGGTAAAAACACATTGCTTAACCAGTACTAGCTTATTTGTTCTCTTATTGGTCTCAATGGTCATATTTGTAGAATAGAAACATGCATGGATGTTTTCAATCAGCAAAAACATATTTGTATAGAAACAAAAGTATATTATGATGCATATTTATTAGATTTGAAAAATTTTACATAAATATTTTCTTCTTTCATACTTGCTAAAAAATTAAAAATGTATATCAAGAAACTGTTTGTTTGAATAAATTGCATCCTGATTAACTTTGTTTAAATGTATACAGATTCATCAGATGACGTCTGTATTGAGGATTGTTATATTAGCACGGGTGATGATCTGATCTCCATCAAAAGTGGTTGGGATGAATATGGCATTTCTTATGCTCGACCCAGTTCCAACATTATAATCCGACGCATTGCTGGACAGACATCATCAAGTTCTGGAATTGCAATTGGGAGTGAAATGTCAGGTGGTGTATCAGAAGTGCACGCAGAAAGCCTTCAGTTCTTCAATTCAAAAACTGGCATCAGAATAAAGACATCTCCTGGACGGGGTGGGTATGTAAGAAATGTCTATGTCTCAGACGTAGATTTGACAGATGTAAAGATGGCTATTAGGTTGACAGGTAATTATGGTGAGCACCCAGATGCATCTTATGATCCAAAAGCCCTCCCCGACATAAACAAGATTACTTTCAAAGATATCAGAGGAGATAATATCAGTGTTGCAGGCCTTCTGGAGGGTATTGAAGGAGATAATTTCGTCGACATTTGCCTGTCCAACATCACCCTCAATGTAACCTCATCTTCCCCGTGGAACTGTTCATTCATTCGAGGCTATTCTGACTCGGTTTCTCCAGATACCTGTGAGCCTCTCAGAGACAGAATCTTCCCTCACCATTCATCTTCTTGCTACCACATATCCGATGATTTGCAGACCCAAAGTGATAGAAAGCAACAGTCATGGTTGATGCCACGATTAAGTTTTAGTTTTACTATAATATAGTCTTTGGTTCAGTAATGCAAATAACTCTTTTTTTTTTTTAATGTAAGCATCTCCTGTCCCCTGCATCCCCTGCATCCCCTGCACCCCCTGCACCAGGGGTGGGGCATCAAACCCCACCAGAAGGGTAAAAAAACAGAGAAACAGAAGTCAGAAACTTTGATTCTTGCCATTTCTCATCATGACAGTCTGTTGACTCATGGTGGAAATTTGGATGGATTTTTTTTTTCCTTTTTTTTTTGGCTGAGTAGTTGACTTGTGACAAACAAGGTCTTGACTGTTGAGGGATGATTTGTTTCTTGTAACTTTGTGTGCAGTGACAATAATTGAGTGATTCATTGGACATTGACATACATTGATGACATGCTTGTATTACCCTACTTTTTATTCTTTGTAATACAAGTTGGAATACAAAGTAGACAGTCATGAATGAATTTATGCAGAGAGCAAATTGCGAATTGGACTACTCACATCTGGGGGTTGTTCCCTGGATAAAGAGGTTAAGACACTTGATTCTCATGTGACAAACATCTCCACTGTGAGGATTAATCATATTTCATGTTCTATACTAGCTGAAGATTCATTTATACAGAGGATATAATTTCGTTTTTCTTTGTTATAAGCAGCTAATATTTGGGTATTCTGGAGTCTGGACTAAAGAGGCATACCAACAAATGTACAGAACTGAGGTAGACCTCATAGATAGAGTTTCGTCAAGCAGGAAGCAGCCCACCTAAGACTACTTGGAACTTCTTGGCCCTGCATCAAATACAGACACAAGATATGTCTCTGTTTTTTTTTTTTTTTTTGGAAAGAAGATAGAACTCTTAAGCTAAATGGGAAAGGATGCATAGAGATTCATCTAAAATGTAAAACAACAAATGCTTTACAAGATGACGAATCATTGAGATTAAGGTTGTGTTTGGTTAAGCTTCAGAATTTGTGCTTTCAAGGCTCAAAAGCAGTCCCAACCTCAGGCCTTGTGCATTGGATATTGGAAGTATTTTGGGTTCAGATTAATCTTTTTAGAGAAGTTACCAAACGCTCAAAAACACTTTTTTGGCTCAATTTTGTTTTTCTTTTTCACAGCCCAAAACTCAAGAGAAAAACCTATCCAAACGGAAACTAAATTATATTTTTAGAAATAAACTTGAGAGATCCATGATGGTAGTTCCTCAGTCCTCATCACAAAAGTGGTTCCACGGCGCCATAATAGTCATGACATATGCTACTCCCTAGTCAACCCAAAAAGGCAAAAAACACGTTCTTATGAAAAGTGAATTTTGTTCACAAATTTATAGCCTTCATGGACAACAGGACAAGGGAAAATAAAATTATTAAGGTCTCATGTACAAGGCTTGAATTTCCAACCATTCTATATCCTATAAATTCTGTAGATAAACTCCACATTAGTATTGTATTTTCTGTCTGCTTGGAGCTAGTTATGGGAGGATCATTGCTTAGTGCAATGGATCTTGGGAGCATGAAAACATGGGTTTGAATTTAAGAGCAGCTACTTCAAGTATCACAGTCCACCCAGTCCAGGACCTTTGATTGACAGAACCAAAATTTAGTAAAAAAAACCTTAAGATGCCAGATGCAGCTATAGATATGGACAGGGGAAATGGAAATACAGGTATCCTCCATCCCATGCAAATACCATGCTTTTATAAATATTAGAGTCCGGTCCAGAATCGGAATCGGAATGGGCTGTAACAGTTGTTTCTGGTTTCAAAAACAAAACCAGACAAACACCCCCTTAATAGTCATAGAAAATGTTTGAGTGGCGGACTGCAGGCACCCAGAGTTCCTCCAAACCCTTCAGTACGTAGGGGGAAGTGATGGATCGACAGATCACCACTGTCCACTACTGAAGCGGCTGAAGGAACTCTCTAGCTCTAGGTGACACCAAACGCTACTCTACCTTTCAAATTGTTCAGGTTCGGTGTTGGTCGTTTATATACATGAAAAACCAAAATGCAGAGTAGTGTAGTGTAGTGTAGTGTAGGACGTCATCTCTTCAAGTTGAAGCCCAGCATATTTAATTATTTATTCCCTGATTTATTTGAGTTGAGGATGAACTTGGTCGTTTTTGCAGACTGTTTCTTATTTTCAAGTGCCCAGGTTCGTAGCTAGCTGATTAGTTGGTTGGTTGGCCACAGAATCAATTTATAGCTAGCTTTTGGTTACCTCTATGATGTTGAGCTGATTATATGAAATTAAGGGTCTGTACCCTGAAATCGGAATCGGAATGGGTCATTTCGATTCTGGATGTTTGGTCGACTAGAATGGGAATGAGGAATCAGAATGCCATTCCTCCATATTGGGGAATGACCATTCCCGATCCCCTCCCCTGGAATGTGATTCCCATTCTGTTATTAGTTTTCATTTTTTTTTGGACAAAAAACCCCTCCAATCCAACCTGCGGTTGAGTTGCAGTGAGAAGGAAGAATCCCATGCTGTTGCCGTTGCCGTTACTGCCGTCAACCCCATCTCCGGTGAGGAGGTCAATCTCTTCTCTCTTTCCTCTCTTCTTCTTCTTCTTCTTCTCGCATTCCCTCCCTCTGTTCTGTCCTTGCCGATGCAATGGTCGTTGTAGCGGCAGATTGGACCGAAATCCCTCTCTTCTGATCTCTCTTCCCCCATTTTCCTTTCTCATTCTCCCATTTCCCCTATTTTTTCCTGATTTCTTTTATCATTCCTATCACTCTTTCGACGAGCAAAGCACAACATTTACGGATACTTGTTCATCGTCTTCCCCGACAAGATGACAATCCAGTAGAGGCGCGAACCCAGTCATCCCGACAAGATGACAATCCCCTATTATTGTTCTTTGTCACATGTTAAGAAAAACCATCTATAACAAAAATCGCTCGAGAGAATCCATCTTTCTTCCAGATTTCAAGCAGAGTCCACGCCAGTGAGGTTGTCTTCTCCTGTGAATCACCCCCGTCCACATTCATGATTGTCATTGTGTCTCACAGCAAACAGCCTAAGGTGAAAAATCAACTGAAACTCGTCCTTGCTGCATCGATCAAGTCCAGGCCAAATCCCAACTCTGGTAAATACGACTTTTACTGTGTTTTACTTTGATTTTTTTTCTGAATTTTCTGAATTTGATGTTTTTTTTTTTCTGAATTTTGAGTATTTTCATGCTTTTTTTTTTCTGAATTTGCTGCAAAATTATTGTAATTTTTGCAATTTTCTGCAAAAATTCTGCATTTTTGGTATTTTTTGCTTTTTTATTTTTATTAGGGGAAAAATTAAAAATCATGGCTGATTCCGATTTCAGCCTCTTGATAAACCTAACAGCATCAATCGGAATCCGATTCAAATTCCTGTTTGAACCAAACAGGTAGGGGGAATAAACCATTCCAATTCCGATTCCAAAAGATTCCAATTCCAATTCTGATTCTAATTCCGATCACGAACCAAACGGACCCTAAGTGTATTTCCACTTTCCTAAACACAAACCCAAATATTCCCATCACTGAACCAGTGTCTAGGATTTCGTTTTCATTGGTTGCAGCAGGCTTATTGCACAAGTAGATATCCAAGTAACTGACCATAAATGTCGTGGTAATACTTAATAGGGCTTTCTCAGACCTGCAAGCTTTTTGCCTTTTTAATTACTATTTATAAAGAGACTTTATAAGCATCTAGATAATCAGCTTGGCTAAAAATTGGGATGTAAAAAGAAAAGAGAGAGAGAGAGCTATAATCCTTTGATTTTACTGCATATAATTAGATGATGTGGAAGATTTTCCTCTCAAGTTAAATAAAAACTTTGCAAGAGTAAGCCCAAATCAAATGGTAATAACTTATCCGATAAGGATGATTTCAATTCTGGCATTAGCATATTGTTTTAATGGTTGATCCCAATTCTTCATACATGGAGCAGGTGGCAAATTATAGGGGCTCAAAATTTGAGTACAGTCTTGTTTTAGTTTCTTGTTTATGTAGAGTAGTGATTGAATTGGAACTTTTAGATAGTGTTTGGTAAAAGGAATAAAATCAAATGATGTGTCAAAATGAGAACATGAAATCCATGAGTCAATTCTTGATTCCCCAATACCACCCTAGCTAATGCCTACCATTGGTGTCTAGTCTCCAAATGGCAAAAAAAGTCAAAGATTTAAACCTCCACTGATGCTTATGCTAAATACCAAGATCCCCCTTTTTTTCAAGACACAAGACCTCTTTTATGTAAAACTGTAAACCTGTTCATGGACTCATGGCTAAGTATATTGAGGCAGAGAGAGAGATTAAAGACTAAAGAGTTCTGTATTTGAAGATGACAAGAAGAATTAAAAAGGGCAAAAAAGACTTTTTAACAATCCTATTAGACATATATAACTCTGATAGGGTAAAAGGTAATTGACTAAGATTCCACCATACAATAGTTGTTTCTGAATTATGGTCCCCTTTCCCTTAATTCTCTGCCTACCCAGTACCCACTCCGTTAAATAGCAATTTGTTACAACCAATTACCAGATCTATCTATGTAAAGGTAATCTGGACAACCCATTTATTAATTGCCCATTTGAGAGGGCTGAGATGAACGTTGACTGGGCTAAACTGCTTCAGCTGTTACAATGGACTGACTGAATTAATTTGATCTCTTTAGATTGCATTTGGAAACGATGCAAATGGAGTGTAAATCCCAGTTCAGGGTAAATTTACATTCTAATTTACTTTTGTTTGTGTTTGACAATATTACATTTTTGCATTGATAAATGATAGACCAATACATATTTACATTGATAATAAAATGTAAAAGTATATCAATAAAAAATAAGTAAATTTGTATTCAAGTGGCCTTTTGATTAAAAAAAAAACATATGCTTTATTGAAATCGGCACGGGTGATGTGAGCCCCAAGTAGTTTACCGGGCAAATTGATAAGTCGGGCATTCCTGGCCCACCAAGCAAAATCGGTGGTTTCTTGGTCACGACCAGCTAAAGCTAAAGTTCCATTAAAGAGCGTTTCCACGTGGTAGAAACCTCCTCAGGGAATATAAGGTTTTCATGAGGCTGATCCTGAGCTGCCATCCAAGCACAAATCCCTTCGTTTAAGAGAATATTTTTAGTGTAGAAAGTTTCAAATTCAGGATCTTCCGCTGCATGGATTTCCTGGGAAACATGATTGCATCCATTACAGCTAAAAGTTTGTCTGATAAGAAGGTAATTAAATTGGGTTAGTGTAAAACTAACCCAATTTTACAATTTATATGAACCGTTTTACTTTCTACATATTTGCATCGTTTCCAAACATAGCCTTAATTGATTTTTTTACAAATATTGCCTGTTTGGGAGGGCTTTTGGAACATAGTTTCTCACATTAATTCCGAGTTGGGCCTGGCGTGGAACTCAAAAGCTGTACATGTTTGGTGAAAATCCAGCCTTCCAAATGCAAAAAAATAAAAAAAAAGAGTTCACATCTGCCCCCCACAAAACGCCCCCCAAAAACGCCCCACATGCACATCTTAGCGTGCATTTAGAACATCTCCCGTACTTGTCATAGGGAGATGTTCCCAATACATCTGTAGGGGCAGATGTGACTTCCAAAAAAATCGCTACTGTAAATTAAATAGGTGTTTGACATCAGTACTGGGAACATCGCACTGTTTTCTGAGAAAAAACGGTGTTGCCACATACGTGTTTTTTGAGAAAACAACATTGGTTTTGTTTGGTACCAATGCTGGCAGCAGCGTTTTCAACACTGATCTATATTATCCAACATCCAAGATGATGCCACATCATTACATCATTGGCAACAATGCACAATTTTCTTAGAAAATATTGAATTTGGTGTTACTCTATACCACACTTTTCCGATTTCCAAAGCATAGTCTGAAACAATGTTTTTTCTAGAAAAAAATGGTACCAAACAAGAAGATGTTATTTGAAACACAGCTTTCTCTGACATGATGCCTACATGGTGCCGTTTGGCACCATTTTCTCAGAACGGCATTAATGCCAAACATTGCCTAAAGCTACTCTAGATAGCTTGTCCAGAACATGGGTGCTGAAACGGCCACGATTCAATCAACACAACTCACCTCGAACATACTATCTGTACATAAGGTTCACCTTCACCAGACGCTGCACTCCAGCCCTCCCAAATAGCTGGCACCATGTAAAATCCATCTAGTACTCGAATATCAAACTTTCAGTCTAGGCTAGCTAGTCAAAGCGATCGAGGTGCAATTATTCAACTAAAGAAGAAGGTGACCATGAAATTGCAAAACCATGATCCTCAAATTAACCAATAAACCATGGTTTTCAAAATCGGACCAGACCAGATGGTTGGATCGAAAAAACCAGGAACTGGTTAGGTGACCGGTTCCGTTTTTACCAAAACGTGATTTTTGCCAAAAACGTTGATTTGGCCAACAAAACGCTGATCTGGGTGGTTGAGTCATTTGAGCCGTTCAACGGTTTTGACTATTTTTAATTTTTTTATTTTTTGTCAGAACGAGACGACTGTTCGACCCGAGAACCGAACCCCTAACCGATTCGTTATCCGGGTCGGTTTTAAAGACCTTGCAATAAACTCCAACCTTTGATTGGGCCATATATGCAAATTGTGTGCTATGTCATGTGTCAAGTAGATAGCTGCTAGCTATCCGATGATCAGGGGAATGAAGGATGAATTTAGGGGGCGTTCTTTTTTTAGATTTTGAGAGGGGGGAAAGTTGGTCAATGGGATTTTGATTCCCATTAACCAAGAATGTCAGAGTCAGATCGAAAAACTGAGAAAGAGAAAGAGAGAGAGACAATACAGCCGAATGGTGAGTGTGACAACTTTTGTTAGTCGACACCCTAAAAGAAATATTTATATTAAGTTGTAAAAGGATATATCTACCCTTAATATACATGAGAGATATACAGAAAAGAAAAGTAAAAGTACAAAAATAGCCCTACGGCTAGATTTCACTGTCTCTACAAAGAAATCCATGTTCATTTTTCAGATTTATGTGGGGATCAGTGAAAGTTTTCCTGAGTAAGTGATACCCGTCTCTTAGGTGGGTAAATTAACTTTCCCATGTAGGGGAAAGTTGTCAATACTTGAATGGGACAAAAATGCCCCTTTTAAAAATGAAGTTTTTATAGCTAAGATGGTCATTACTTTGTTTATATAGATGATGCAGCGTGGAAGCAATGAGAAACCGGGCTGGCTATGCAAGCACCGGGCGGTCGCTAGTTTCTAGCGAAGAACACCGAATTCTCTAGGAGAGAGAAAAGGTGGCGAAAATAGGAAGAAGAGAACTTGAAGAAATTCTGAAAATATGAAGTATGAATTGATGATTAATTTTGGGAAAATAGTAGTATTTATTATACATTTGGAAATTGTAAAAGAACTAGGAAATAACAACTAGGATAGATCTAAATATCTAATCTGATAGGATTGAACTCTTCTTGGTTTGATCTCCACCGTCCGATCTCCCTAGATGCATGGATCTTGGATTATCTTGCTAATCTTGATGCTTCTTGGAGTCTTTCTTGATAATCTTGGAAGAGTCTTGCTTTATCTTGCTAATCTTGGAAGAGTCTTGCTAATCTTGGATTCTTGGATCCCTTGCTTATCTTGAATTCTTGGATCTTAGTTAGACTTATCCTTATCCTAGGAGCTGCCGCCCCTAGGGGTGAGATGGGCCTCCATCATTCTCCCCCACTTGGAGAGGACTCGACCCCGAGTCGTGACTAGGATAGGCAAGTGTTATTTCCGGCAGGTACCGATGAAGGTTAGCAATGTTGAAGGTCTTGGATATGTCCATATGATCTGGTAAATCCACTACATAGGCATTGTCATTAATCTTCTTCACAATCTTATATGGACCATACTTCCGAGGCTTCAACTTGTTGTAAATACCTACGAAAATTCTTTCCTTCCTTAAGAAGACCATAACCTCATCACCTACATCAAACACTTGAGGTCAGCAGTGCTTGTTTGTGGCCATCTTATACTTGGCGTTGGATTGCTCTAGCTTCTGCTTCACGGCCTCTTGGACGGACTGGATTTGTTCTGCCATCTGTTCTGCTGAGATACTGGCGCTGGGTAATCTAGGTAGCTTCACTAAATCTAGTGCATGTTAGGGACCTTCATGTACACGATGGAGAATGGGGATCCGCCTATAGAACTATGCACTGCATTGTTGTAGGCGAACTCAGCCTAGGCTATGGCGAAGTCCCACTATTTTGGCCTCTTCCGACATATGCTGCGAATTAAATTCCCTAAGGTCCGATTTACCACTTCTGTCTGTCCATCTGTCTATGGATGGGCTGTACTGCTGAAATTAAGTGATGAATCAAACAACCTCCACAGGGTCATCCAAAAGTGACTGAGGAATCGTGTGTCACGATCTGATGTGATGGTCTTGGGTACCTCATGCAAATGGACAATCTCCCTGAAAAGCAATTTGGCTGTAGCGGATGCATCTGTTGTTTTCTTGCATGGGAGGAAGTGAACCATTTTTGAGAATCTATCAACCACCACGAAGACGGAGTCCATGTTCCTCTGGGTCCTTGGCAAGCCTAGCACAAAATCCATAGACAAGTCTTCCCATATAGCAGTAGGAACGGGTAGGGGCATGTAGAGACATGTGTTCTGGGTTTGTCCCTTAGCTGTCTGACAAACATAGCACCTGCTTACAATAGTGGATACATCCCTTCTTAATTTCGGCCAATAATATCGGCCCTTAACTGCTTCTACTGTTTTATCCCTTCCCAAGTGTCCTGCTAATCCCCCCCATGCAAATCCCTGATGATTTTTTCGCGGAGGGAGGTGCAAGGGATACACAGTTGTTCCCCTTTCATAAGGAAATCATCATAAATAAAGAAGTCTTCTGCTGGCTGCTTGTTCACACATTTCTCCCATACCTATTGGAAGTTTTCATCCTGGGCATATAAGTCTTTTAGGCACTCAAAACCCACAATCTCAACACTGAGGGTCTTGATGAGAGCTACCCGCCTACTAAGTGCATCAGCCACTCTATTTTGTTGTCCTGCCTTATACACAATTTTATATGGGAACTTGTCTAGGAAAGCAGACCATCTGGCATGTAAATCACTTCTTAATTGCTTTTGCCCACTAAGATATTTTATGGCCTGGTGGTCAGTATAGAGAACAAATTCTTTTGCAATTAAATAGTGTTCCCATGTCTTCAAGGCTCTAACCACAGTATAAAACTCTTTGTCATAAGTAGACCACTTTCTCCTGGCTTCACATAATTTTTCACTAAAGAAAGCAATGGGTCTTTTCTCTTGGAACAATACAGCCCCTATGCCAACTCCACTGGCGTCACATTCAACTTCAAATAATTTATTAAAATTTGGCAAGGCAAGAACAGGAGCAGTACATAATTTTTCTTTTATGAGAGCAAAACTTTGCTCTTGTTCTTCTCCCCCAATGAAATTTACCCTTTTTCAAGCATTCAGTAATGTGAGTCATGATACTACTAAAATTCTTAATAAAGCGCCTATAGAAGGTTGCCAACCCATGAAATCGCCTGACATCTGTGATAGTGGATGGGGTCGGCCACTCCCTAATGGCTTTCACTTTTTCCTCATCTACTTTCACACCATCCTTGCTTATAATAAATCCTAGGAATAATAAATTATCATTCATAAAGATGCATTTTTTCAAATTAGCATATAATTTATTTTCCTTCAATGTTTTCAGGACCTCCCTAATATGTCCCACATGCTCAGTGATAAATTTGTTGTATATCAAAATATCATCAAAATAGACTACCATAAATTTACCAATGAAGGGGCGTAATATCTGGTTCATCAGCCTCATGAAAGTGCTGGGTGCGTTGGTTAGTCCAAAGGGCATGACCAACCACTCGAACAAGCCATCCCTAATCTTGAAGGCTGTCTTCCATTCATCTCCGGGACGGATCCTGATTTGATGATATCCACTCCTGAGATCTATTTTTGAGAAAACTACAGCTCCGCTCAGTTGGTCCAGCATGTCGTCTAGCCTAGGAATGGAAAATTTGTACCCAATAGTAATCTTGTTAATGGCCCTGCTATCGATACACATTCTCCAACTGCCATCCTTCTTAGGTGTAAGTAAGGCAGGTACTGCACAAGGACTCATGCTGATTTGAATGTGTCACTTTTTCAATAATTCTTCTACCTTTTCCCATAAGATTTCATTCTCCTTAGGACTCAGCCTGTAATGTGGGAGGTTAGGTAGACTAGCACTTGGAACAAAATCAATATGGTGTTGTATATCTCTCATGGGAGGGAGTTCATTTGGTAACTCCTCTGGAACTACATCATTGAATTCATCTAGTAGTCCCTGTACTTCAGTTGGAATTTTATTTTCATCATTAACATTTTCTCCTTTTACTACTAACAAATGTATTTCATGAGTATCCTTACATTCTTTGACAAATTCAGCATGATGATGGGTGATGGTAAGGAAATTCTTCTCATGTGCCTTTGGAGTATTTGTAATATTTTTTTCTACTACGGGTAACAAAGTATAACGTGTACCCTCTTTTTCAAGTTAGTAAGTATTCTTCCTACCCATGTGCCTTGCATCTATATCAAACTGCCAAGGCCTCCCTAACAAAATATGGCAAGCATCCATATTTACAATATCACAATATACTTCATCATGGTACTTACCAATAGAAAAAGGTACTTTGCAGCGTTCTTCCACTCGTACGCTGCCTCCTTCCTTGATCCACCCAATTGTGTATGGGTTGGGATATTTTTCAGGAATCAGCTATAATTGTTGGATGGCATCCCTACAAATAATATTTTCTTGGCTGCCACTATCAATAATTAAATTAAATAATTTTCCCTTGATAGTACATCTGGTACGAAATAATCTATGCCTTTGAGAAGTATCCTTATTTTTCTGGGACACCATTAATTTTCTTACCACACAAGTATACTCCTCATGTTCATATGGACCCTCTTCATCCTCCCCATCAGGCCCACAGTATACTTCCTCCTTAATATCTTCTTCCTCCTCCCTTTCTACCATATTAACTGCCTTCCTCCTGGGGCAGTCACTGGATCTATGTCCCACCTCATTACATTTAAAACATTTAATAGGAGCAGGCCTTGCATAAGGGTTACTGGGTTTAGGAGGGTTGGAAGGATTACCTCGAGTATGTCCTTCTGTAGTAGCCTTACCGGTGTTACTTGTGCTTGTCGGGTGAGAATGTTGTACTGCCGGGACTGATTTGTTCCTGTCGACAGTTGCCGGTCTGTTGTCGCTTCCGTTGTACTGGCGGTAATTATCACTGCATGCCTTGTCTTGAAACATTAATTCTGCTTTCAAGGCTAGGTTCCTTGCTTCCTGTACACTGAGAACCATCTGTACACCAATTTTGTATCTGATGGATGGTCTCAACCCGCTTAGATAACGGGCTGCCTGCTGGTTATCGCTTTCAAACAACTAGTTTCTTTCTACTAATTTTAAAAATTCTGATGTGTACTCATTAACACTACGTGAACCCTGCGCACACCTCTGATAAGATTCAAACATATATTGTTCATAATCAGGAGGTAAAAATGTACCTCTGATTAATTGTTTCATGCGCCTCCAGGTTTGAACAGGACCCCTTCGTTCCTCTAGTATCTCCATGTAATCAAAGAACCTATTGACTTCTGTGATCCAATCCAGAAGTCCCTCTATGCCAAGATCGCCACTAAAAGTAGGAATATCTACGTTGAGTTTAAATTCATCATTATTCCTACGGGGATTGAAATTACCTTGATTGTGCCAATTTCTACCATTTCGGTCGTTGTCGGGAAGAACTGGAGCACCACCAAATTCCAAATCATCATCATTGTCGTCGTCCAGGACTAGTCGTCGTAGCGCAGTATGGACGGGTGGTCTGTCGTGGTCGTCTCCCTCGATTTGCTGTGGATGTTCCCGGTTCCGTGGAGCGACCTCCCGTAACAAGGTTCGCAGTTGTTCAGCCACCTCTACCAACTACTGCTCGATGTTATGTGTGGCTATATGCTGTTCTTCGATTGCTCTCCAAATAGCTGGAAACCCTTGATCTCCGTCACGGGGTGGGTTGCGACTGCTACCGTCTAGGTTGGACATGACTGGGCGAATTCCCTGCTTTGATACCACCTGACGCAGCGTGGAAGCAATGAGAAACCGGGCTGGCTATGCAAGCATCGGGCGATCGCTAGCTTCTAGCGAAGAACACCGAATTCTCTAGGAGAGAGAAAAGGTGGCGAAAATAGGAAGAAGAGAACTTGAAGAAATTCTGAAAATATGAAGTATGAATTAATGATTAATTTTGGGAAAATAGCAGTATTTATAATACATTTGGAAATTGTAAAAGAACTAGGAAATGACAACTATGATAGATCTAAATATCTAATATGATAGGATCGAACTCTTCTTGGTTTGAACTCCACCGTTCGATCTCCCTAGATGCATGGATCTTGGATTATCTTGCTAATCTTGATGCTTCTTGGAGTCTTTCTTGCTAATCTTGGAAGAGTCTTGCTTTATCTTGCTAATCTTGGAAGAGTCTTACTAATCTTGGATTCTTGGATCCCTTGCTTATCTTGAATTCTTGGATCTTAGTTAGACTTATCCTTATCCTAGGAGCTGCCACCCCTAGGGGTGAGATGGGCCTTGTGATGGGCCTCCATCAGTAGAAAATAAAAGAACATGACTAAATGCACTTATCTGAATAAATCTTTCTTAAAAAACACTTACCGACACAAATGCATTTACTAGGATAAATAACTTATGGAAAAACAAACGAGGCATTAGTGTTCAATCGTCTGGATATATGAAAAATTATGGACGGGGCCTGCGCTTGCAATTGTATGGATTCTGTAGCCTGCAACTTTAGGCTCGACCGATGCAAGAATAAGTGCCACTAGAGAAGAGTTAAACCCAGCCAGAAGATACTAATAGCCAAGGGCCACAATTGGGTTTATCAATTAATTAGTATGAATGCCTTATGATTCTTGTACCACATTAATTAATTTTTTTAGGGCTGGAAAGCTGTGAAGTGAAGTGTCGTGGAGGTACGTAATCGGTAATCTATAGATATGCAGGAACAGGAACACTTGGCCGCCGCTGGACACAAAATGACTAAATAGCATGAATTAAAATACATAACATAGGTAAGAAAAGAAAAGAGAAAGAAACCATATGAGCAAGCTTGATTTCCAGGACTGGAGACTTACAACCTTTTCCTCTATAGCTTCTCCAACCACCGACACACAACCTATCCTTTAGACTTTCAGAGACTACTTGAGAGTCTGAGACATCAATTGGAGTTTTTGAATTCCCAGCAGGAAACGTTAATTGCTTTATGTTAAGAAAGAATGAGTTCGTCTAGGCCAGATGCATGCGTCAACTTGAAGCGCTTCTCCTTTATGTTAAATGCCATGTATCCCATCAAACTTGATGGAGCTTTAATTTTTGGTTAAAGTCTTTTGCTACGTACATATGAAATGAATCTTTAGTTGTTTTTTGATGGTGCACGATCTAGTGCTTCTTGTTGGCAGATTGTTCGGATGTTGGATTGAGTAGGTTGTTTGGTCGAGTTGCAAGAAAGTGATGATTAAAGTATTCGGGTTACTTTACCCAGGGTAAACACTTCGATGCTTAAATCAATGAAGAGTTTTGAGAGAGCTAAAAATGAGAGAACTAGAGAGTTAGTGAATTGTGGGAGCTAAATCGTGCGTACCTTTTCTGTGAATGGAGATGCCTTTATATAGGTGAGCTACCGTAAGGCTCACGAAGCATGTTTGAGATCTCTGGCCCATTTGGTTCAGGGGTAGTTTCACGCCTAGAGATGGACTCTGCGTAAGCGGGTAGTGTCTATCTAGTCACATTCGAAGGGGTGGGGTGATAACCGGCTCTTCCGACGTGGCGTCATGATCCCAGGGAAGTCGGAGATGATAACTCACTGAATGACGTCACCCGACACGTCAGGCAGGTCGTTAGTTGAACTTGGGTTAGGTCGGCGGAAGCAGGTCACCTCTTACGCCGACTTGATCCTAGGGAAGTCGGAGATGATAACTCATCAAGGTAGGTGCAAGGTGTTCAAGGCGCTCTCGAGGTTTACTTACATGGTGTTGAGATGTCATCTGACTGTTTTTAGGTACCACGTGTTA
This sequence comes from Nelumbo nucifera, assembly GCF_055504915.1. Taxonomy (NCBI): domain Eukaryota; kingdom Viridiplantae; phylum Streptophyta; class Magnoliopsida; order Proteales; family Nelumbonaceae; genus Nelumbo; species Nelumbo nucifera. The sequence continues at coordinate 110,628,345 of NC_142651.1, forward strand.
TCACGCCATTAGAGGGCCAAATTACCTTTCATCAGTTTTCATTTTATTTATTAATTTATATATAATGTTTTTTTGTAAAAAAAAATTACATATTGTTAACAGACTTTGGGTATGGTGACAAATGAAGTGATAATATTTAAAAAGATATAAATAAAAAAAAATTATAATGGCTGCCAGATTATGTATGTTATCGGTTTGAGTAAGCCTAAGTCTGAGCTTTTGTTAGATATATAAAAGAATGCAAATAGTTTTCTTTGATGTGTTGGCTAGTGAAATATAGTTGGACAAAGGTCTTGGATATATCTTGGAAACTCTTGCTGCAGATAGAATGGGATCTTATAGATAATAATTAAGAGAGCCAAGTACTTCTCTACAAATTATCATTCCTGCAAATGATCCAATCGCTAAAATACAAGTAGTTTATGGAGGGAAGGGAATAGGATCCCCGGTCCCAACCCTTTATCAAATATCAATCCCCGGTCCCAACCCTTGCATGTTTTCATTTATGGCATGGAGGTGTTCCTAAGGCTGCGTTTGAATGCAGTGAAAAAACCCATCATGTCCACCGGTTTAAAACTATTGGACCATTGGAAATTTTTAAATGGGAATGAATATAAAAGTACATCGATTTTATGGATGTATCATTTACAAAAGTCAACCAAAAAAATGATATATTACATTGATTTTTTATGTAACTTTTACATGAAAAAGAAACAACTGCAAATTAAAGTGGACAGGGTGTAGAGTTTTACACGTTTACTTTTATACAAAAAACAAATAGGTATAAATGCGAACCGACGGTTGAGTTTTACATAAATTTATTTAAACCTCAATCAAATGCAGCCTAATTCATTGCTGCAAGTGCTAGTGCTATGAAGTGGGTGTGAGAAAGATTTTCCATACTTATAGGTACGTTGCAAAATCTGATTCTGTGCTCACAGGATCATGATCACACCATTGCCATATATTGAAAATATTTTCATACTTGTATGCTTATTTTATGAGAGATATTTCCAATGCAAGGCTGTAAGAGACTGTGCAAACGGTATAAGCAGTCTTGTGAGGATTAAATCCGACTTTGTATGTTGTCACTCATTGGGAGATGTTTCCGATGTATGACTGCAACATTGTGTGAGGTTGGTGTGAAGAGCGGTTGTACGAGGAACAAACCTATTTTAGGTTGATTGGTAGCATTGCTTTACAAGACTTAAGCCTAGAGGTGTGAGGCGTACAGGTGAACTGCACAAATTTTGCCACAAAGGTGTGAGGCTTAAAAATGCGTAAGCCTTAAGTATGAATGATTTTTTAGTGATTTAATGCAAAAAAAGACATATTTTTTATAATTTAAACATATAGAAACAAGCATTTCAATAATTATAGGCCAAATAAACAAGTAAAAAAGAAAAACCAATACAACAAATCAAATTCTATTAATTTTTCTAAGTGTTTAAGAAATTACGGCTCAACTACACGTCTACACCTCTACCCTTTTAAAACCTTGGTTGGATATTTGGATATGCTACTCACAAAATGCGCCTAACAGGTACCATCTGACAGCGCGCATGCATGGCAGGGGTGCATTTGGAAACATCTTCCATAAATGGCATCATGTACGCGACATGTCCTCAATCCGATCTCAGTTCAGTTCAGTTCAGTTCAGCAGAATGTTAAGGGTCGTAATTAATTAGCTCCATCTATTAATATTATCCTTCCATCTATTAATGGCATCATGGATGATGTCTACTGACTACTGGCTTCCTATTTTAAGTCACCTGCTTGTGGTGGCCTCGCCAATAGACAACACGCAAATCCCACTTCATCATCCACGTTCTGGCCTTCCCGGGGGGGTGGGTTTAGCTCTTTAGCTGATTGGGACTTGGGACTCGGTGAGGTGTGAGGAGTCGGGATCTGCAAGAAACCCCCATCGCGTACATGTCTTGCTGCATGCTCGATTAAAACATTAATACAACAAGGTAGAGTTGTCCGCAAGCATTTACATTATTAACATTGTTACAGGCAAAGCTCCATCCATTGAACGTACCAGCAGAAACATCCTTCGTTATAAATTAAAGCTCGTACAACCGTACACTTTGCATTTTATTATTCTCCGGGAAGCTTCCTCTCCTGGTGTTTTCAACCCAATCAAAACGGGGGTAAATTCGCCACTGTGACATGACACTGACACTGAAGTCGTTGTTTGCTGTTCCTAACAGTACTGTTGAGAGCAGCTCCAGGCTCCAGCCTTAAAAACTTCCTCCTTTCTCCTTCCTTTTTCCTATTGGAATTCATCTCCTAAAAACAGTTCTACATTCCTACTTGCTTCAGTTCACTAAGGTATACCCTCCTATCATCATTTCAACAATCAAGAAGATTATTATAATTATTTCAGTTGGTTAATAATATTCTAGTTAGGCTTATGACATTTTTCTTTGTATTTAGTTCATTAAATTACTGTCTCTGTGAACCATAGGCATTTCAAGGATGAAAATATTCTTCAATTGATTATTGTTCTAGCTGGGCAAGGTTTTCTTTTCAGTGTTTTCAGTTGATTAATTGCTTTTCTTTTCAAAAAGAAAAAAAAAATATTTCATGGATTTCTAGATACAATGTGTTTGCTGAGGATTTCCATTTTAGTTTTTATTCTTCTTTTGATCATCTTCAGTATTCTTTTCTATATATCCTTTTATTTTAGCATTTTCTGTGTGTCTGTGTGTAGACTTATATCAATTTAATCTGAGCATGGTTCCTAGTGTTCTTTGAGCATGATTCTGTCCCTTTTCTGGGTTTATCGAATTTAATTATTAAGTAATTCTGATTCTTAATTAAGCATTTGCTACCCAAGAGTATTTTCATCCTTCTAATATCAATTATATAACTTCTATTATGTCAATTTCAAGTTTTGGAGGCTTCAAATTTTTTTGGCTAGTCAGAATTTTGGGTTCAGGTCAACCCTTCCAATAACATATCGTTTATTTGTTCTGTAACCAGGGAAATTAAACATGACGAAAAATTTTCTTCTGTTACTTATCTGTTTGTCGGCCCTGACATATGCCTTAGCACTCCATCCTTCTTCTAATGGCGGGTTAGTGAGAATTGGTTTAAAAAAGAAGCAACTGGATCCTACTAGTATAAATGCCGCAAGACATGCGAAGAAACTAGGCAGGTATGCAGATGGTCTAGAGAACCTCCCTCGCAATCTGGATAGTTCTGATGTAGATATAGTATCATTGAAGAACTATATGGACGCCCAATACTTTGGAGAGATTGGTATTGGTTCTCCTCCACAGAACTTCACTGTCATATTTGATACTGGAAGTTCCAACCTCTGGGTCCCATCAGTAAAGTGCTACTTTTCTGTACGTTTTCTATACAAATCTCTTCATCTTCTGTAATCATCTTCAAGGATTTTCTTTTACGATTAATATTTTTTCTATGCAGATTTCTTGCTATTTCCATTCCAAGTTCAAGGCAGACCTGTCAAGTACATATACAAAGATTGGTAACCTTTCCATGGAAACATCCTTTAGTCATTCATGATCTCTAGATATCTTGAGTTATAAGGCTGTTAGTATAATAAAGATTATAAATATTCTATCAAGAAAATCTGCACTAAAATTGCTGTGAATTTTGATCAGGAAATTCTTGCAATATTCATTATGGATCTGGATCAATTTCTGGCTTCTTTGGTCAAGATAACATTCAAGTTGGGAATCTTGTTATTAAGGATCAAGTGGGTTCTTTTTTCAGTCTTAACTTCAAATATGTCCCCTGTAATTTGGCTGTATTGAGCGGTCATGGATGTATTGCAACAATATTTCAGGTTTTCATAGAGGCCACACGAGAAGGAAGTCTCTCTTTCTTACTAGCAAAGTTTGATGGCATACTTGGTCTTGGATTTCAAGAAATTTCTGTTGGCAATGTTGTGCCCTTCTGGTATAGTTTCACACAATCCGACTATTATTCTTATTTTTTAACACTTTTTTTTTTTTTTTGTAGAAAACTGAAATCACTCTTACTCTTTATTTCTGTTCACTTTCAATGGCATGGACTGGTTATACTGATTCATGTTCTGGCAACAGGTACAATATGGTGAGGCAAGGTCTTGTAAATGATGCTGTCTTCTCTTTTTGGCTCAACCGAGATCCAGAAGCAGAGGAAGGAGGTGAGATAGTCTTTGGTGGTGTTAATGATAGACGCTTCAAGGGAAAACATACTTATGTTCCCATTACTAAAAAGGGATACTGGCAGGTGAATTTTAATCTTGTTTACATCACAGTGTGCTATTTCTTTTTTTATCATTAGATGATCTTATATATTGTGTTTATTTTCCTTCTCCAGTTTGAGTTGGGAGACTTTCTTATTGGGAATAATTCAACAGGTGATGTATTACTATAACAAGTCCATCCTGCTTCATTTTGTAGGATAGTTGACTGATTCTATTATAATTTATGAATTAGAGATTATTCAAGAAGACTGAGCAAAGGATTGAGAAGTGAAGATATCATTGCTGTTTAATGAATCAACATCATTAAAAGAAAAGGGGATTAAAATAACATTTTACTGTTGTTATTGGGTGTTGCATTAAAAAACTGGAATTCTGATTCTCTGTGCCATAGCAAATTTTACTGATAGAAGTGAAGTAAACAAGATTTTATAAACTCTTGGGTTTGTATTTTTCAGGATTTTGTGAAAATGGTTGTGCTGCTATAGTGGATTCTGGAACATCCTTACTAGCTGGTCCAACTGTATGCAATTTTACATCTTAACAAATTGGTTATTCATTCCTAGAAATATATTCATGATTGATTCATATTTTCTGTTCCTTCTGCCCCATTCCCTTTCTTTTCTTAATTTCTTTATTTTTTTTTATTCTCCTTTGTGCATTGCTTTCTCTGATCTTCTATAGTCAATCTTCAATCCCAGACTGTTGTGACTCAAATCAACCATGCCATTGGAGCAGAAGGAGTTGTGAGCATGGAATGTAAAGTAGTTGTGTCTCAGTATGGAGAATTGATATGGAAACTCTTAACAGCAGGGGTATTTTATTTCTCCATTCACTATTTCTCATTATCTTTGAAAAATTTTCTTGACAATCAAATTATCATTTTACATTCCATAAAGGAGGGCAAGCCACCAATACATAGTTTCTTGAATAGGTGGAATTTTATATATCATTTTTTGATGCAGTTTTCTAATTGCATAAATGGGTGTAAAATGTACTTCTGAAGGTGCTTTTGTACATGTTTGAGGGTGTCTCGCCCTCCTTTCGTGAATGAAATACATCACACTTTGCTTATCAAAAAAAAAAAAGAGTAAATATATGGCTTGTTTGCAGGTGCGACCTGATAAAGTGTGTTCACAGATTGGTCTATGCTTTTTCAATGGGGATCAGAAAGTGAGGTCAGGAAGTCTTTTATGTACATGATTTGATCAATTTTAATTCTCACTTTACTGAAACTGAAACCTGATTCCATGCAGCGCCAATATTGAAACAGTTGTTGAAAAGCAAAGCAGCGAGGAATCATTGTCTGGTGAGAGTACTGTACTGTGTGCCGCCTGTGAAATGGCCGTTGTTTGGATTCGCAACCAGCTTAGACTAAACAAAACTAAGGATGTAGTCTTCCACTATGTCAGTGAGGTCATTTATTTCCAGAACCCTGATTTAACTTGATGCAGAGCTTCAGGTTGATAATAAAATCTCGAGCCATTTTGAATTTTGTTTCAGCTGTGTGAGAGCATGCCAGCAAGTCGTGCAGGAGAGTCAGTTATTGACTGTGGTAGCCTTGCAAGCTTGCCAAATGTTTCATTTGTCATTGGGAGCAAGGCCTTTATCCTCACTCCAGAACAGGTGCGGTTTGTTATGAGTTTTGACTTGTTTTTTTTTTTATTTATTTGCTTGAGGTTAAGGGCTTCGCCAATTTTTGAATTTGAAGAGAAAATGTTCAAATCCACTCCAGCACATGCCTTTTGATCTCTTTTATGATTTGACAAATTTCTCATGTCTAAGTTGTATTTGTCTTCTCTTTTTATTTTCATCAGTAAAACTGGTAAGGGCGATATCTTACTGTCTGTATCAGTGGGTTTATTACATTAGTTTGCTCCAAACATATCTTTGTTGTATTATTTGGAAAATTTGAAATTTCTCTTGTCTAACTTGTATTTGTCTTTCTTCTCTTTTTCTTTTCAGTATGTTCTTAAAACTGGTCAGGGGGGTCTCACTGTCTGCGTCAGTGGGTTTATTACTTTAGATTTGCCGCCTCCTGGGGGTCCACTCTGGTATGTGATAATACTCTGCAGTTTATGCTTATAGTGTGGACCTGGTGTGCAGCATTTGGATTTGTTACCCTTAACATTTGATTCTTTTCTTACACGGTTCCTGTTCCATGGTGTGTGAGTTGGGAAAGAATCTCAAAGCCACGAGGTAATGTGGATGCCTGGATGGGGGGGTCCAATAACATTATCTAAGCACAGATCGAGCTATTACCCAACATTGCTCCTAGCCATCCGGGTATTGGTATCACCGGAGAGAAAGAAATACCCCCATAAGACAACTACCAACAACCGAACTCAAGAAACCCAAGACCAGAAAATCAAGAGCAAAACCATATATAGAAACGCCTTCCTAGTTATAGTTATGTTGGGTTTGTTCTTCTTACGGCATTTTAACTTACGTGCTGTTTGGATATTGACGGTGCGCAATCCGGTTGATCTTAGTTGTCAACGACCTTGCCTCTGAACTGAATTACAGGGAACCTGAAACGGAGAAAATGAGGAAGCTCCGGGGGGAACCCAGTGTAAAGGCTCCGAAGCTCAAGTTAGAATCCTTTAAAAGCAAGATAAAACCAAATAGCGCAAAGTTTGCATACCTTGTTCTTGGGGGGTAGAGAGCCTTTTATAACCACCTCGCGCACTCACTCCTAAGCTTCTGTCATGTCGGGTATGATTACTTCCGTGCTTCTGCTAGTTCGGGTGTCATCACCTCTGCTGGGGCAGAACCGCCACTACTCTTTTTGTCGGAGTCGTCTCTATAACTGGAGATGGCGGTGGTAGGTGGCGGTGGCAGGTGGCCGTTGAAGTGCGGCTGTCAAGCGTCAGATCCCAAGTCAGTCAGGTGTGCCGCCCTTGGATACGGACTCCTTCGGTGTCAGGTACGGTGTGGTTTGTCTAGTTCGGCGCCCTGGAGGCGAAGTGCTGGAGTGATGTGCGAGGTAAAGTCTTGAGTTCGGATAGGGGAGTGTCCCGAACTGCCATGAGGCGGGCCAGTTTGGGTCACTGCTTTGTGTGGCTCGGGGCCTAAGGGAGAGTTCGGGCTCCTCGTAGGGAGTTCGAGCTCTTAGTAGGGAGGTCGGGCTCCTCGTAGGGAGTTTGGGCTCCTCGAAGGGAGTTCGGACTCCTCGAAGGGAGTTCGGACTGCTGGTTTCTTCCCTTTGGTATTTGCGCCCTGGGTACGCTGTTTTAAATGCCGAGCTATTCGTTTTTGCCACGTAGAGTGATTGCGAGGTTGGGCCAAATCTTCTTCATCATCAGATATAATCCTGCTTTTTGGGCTTTTACCGTACGTGTAGTGTGTACTTTGGCTTTGGCAAAAGTAAACATATACATGTCAAGCATTCCTAAGTGAAATATGGATTATATAAGGCCAAATGGCTGCATGTTAATTTCCACTTGGCCACATCATGTTTGCCACATGGCTTATCTGTTTAATTATTTTAATAATTCTATTAATTATCTAAGAAATTGTTTTGTTGTTTTCTTACTAAATTAATCTCCCTTTATTTATTCGATCATATTATTAATTGGTTAATTATTTTTGCTATTAAGTAAATAATTTATTATTTTTTACCATATGACTTGTTTTTTTATCTAAATTATTTAAGCTTTTCATTACTTTAATGAATGAATGAATGAATTATTTCTCCTTTTATTTATTTATGAAAGATGGGTGTCATCATGTGATCCTCTTGTGATAATTTAAAACCCAAAGTAAAACTAACATGGATCAAAAGTAAAACTGGCTTCATGCTTATTTTGGTCTTTCTTGTGGTTTTATTATTTAGAAATTAATTAACGGAAAACAAAAATTATGGGTGCAGGATTCTGGGAGATATTTTCATGGGAGTGTATCACACAGTGTTTGACTTCAATAATCTCCAAGTTGGATTTGCGGAAGCTGTTTGATAACACTAATAAGCCTATATCTAATCTCTTGGCTCTACTGCTCTAGTCTCAGTATGTGATGAGTTTAGCAGAGGTAGAAGGCTGGAGTCATTTTATGTTGGTGATCAGTGGATATGATGAGGGGCGGATCGGAGGAAGTGACCGTCCTTCCAGCACTTGAGAACTTCAGATATGCATATGTTATATCAGCAAATTAAGGTTGCTAGCTCCTACCTAGTACCTACATGGAAGCTCTTATAATGTAAAAATATATGGAAAGAAGCAATGTAATGATCATACGTGGTATCGTGGTGTACATGAGTCGTCATGAGATGCTCTTACTTAATTTGCCAGTTTGCCACTAGACTAGATGGGGTTTCTCTCATTTTTGTGCAGTGGAATGAAACAGGGTTTCGTTTTTGCCACTAGACTAGATGTGTAAGTGAGTTGGGGTTGAAATCTACTTAAACTACAAAATTGAAACTGCCATAAAAAAGCATCTAATTTTTACAAAGTCTCAAGCTACGCTAACACAGCTATGGTGAATGTGTCTAGACATTGGTTTGCTTTTTAAATCCATCAAATGTAGTGGGTGTTTGGCTCAAATAGGGATGCAACTTCGGCAGGTTGGGTTGGGTTAACGGTCAATCCAGACCTAACTCTAAAGGTGCAAACCTTGTGTTCCGGCATTGCCCAACCCAAGGTCAGGTCCAAGTCTATCAATCCAGGCTACATCCAAGTTTAGTCTAATGCAACTCGGATTAGGCTTGGGCTTGGGTTGGGTCAGCACGGCTCAGTTAAATTTAGGTGGGCTGATAAAGTTTCGATATATTTTTTATATACTCATATTTTACTCAGCTTTATGGTCCAATTTAAGGAGCTTGAATATGCTCCTAAATCCTAATAATCTCCCCAACAAGTCACTACAACCATACATCGGGGACATCTCCCCATGAATGACAAGATACACCTGATGTGTGGCTCTAGTGGCTAGTTGGGAGGATGGTTGGTGCATTTGTTGGGAGCAGATCTGGATTCCAGTTTAATCATAATATATATATTTGAAAAATGATATAGTATTTTTATATAAACAATATGCATTTATGTATGTATTTATTTGGACAGATTCACGTTGGGCTGACCTGGGGTTGAATTGGATTAGACTTGGGTTGAGGCCTTGGGTAGGCAGACCCAAATTTTCTGGCCCAGGCCCAGCTAGCAGCCCACAAATTTAGGTCAACCCGTGCAAAAACTTGGGCTGGGGCCATCCAAGTTGCAGCCCTAGGCTCAAGACTGTATCCTTAGGAGACACTGAGATATGTTACACCCGTGTCAATAATGACTTTGAGAATAAACTGTTCTTGATCTGTGGGAGCTTCAAAAATCACCTTCAAGTGCAATAATTTTTTGAAGCCCAAAGAACAATAATAGAATCATTGTTTTTGAGGCAAAACTTTACTCACGGGTCATACTAGTATCATATGGAAATCACTGTCTTTCGTGGGACAAGTGAACAATCTCAGCCACAATATTAAACATCAAGGGATCTTGTAGACTACAAAATCTTGTATTTTGTATTTATTTATACTGTACAAACGATCCACACAACAACGATCACCAAAGTGACCGACAGACTCATCGGAGACCACCCAAAAGAAGCAAACAATAGTAACACTAATTTTCACATCATAAATTAATTCCTACATACTAGCATTTGCCCTTACTAATTAAATGAGGTTGTTTGATGCATGGTTTTTAAAATCGACCCGGTGATCGAACCGGTCAGGGGTCCAGCTACCGGGTTGAACAGCTCGATTGTTCGAATCGAACGCTTGAACCATTCTGACAAAAAAATAAAAAATGGTCAAAATTGTTCAAATGATTAACCACCCGATTCAGCGATTCGCTGAACAAAATCAACGATTGAGGAAAAATCCAATTTAAAAAAAAAAAAGTAGAATCAATCACCTGACCGATTACCGGTTTTTCCGGTCCGATCCAGTTTTGAAAACCATGGTTTGACGAATTGATTTATGTGTGGAGATACGAGAAACAGAAACAGAGGATCATTTCCTCTGATAGTTTACAAAATACAGACACATATGTTTATAAACAATTATAGTGCGTTGAGGCTGCACCTCTACCGCTCACGAAATTCAGTTTTCGGGTTTTGTTTGACATTCTATTTTCCCATTACTATATTAACATTATGGCAGAATATGGAGAACTGATTCTAGCAGCCGGTCACAGTTGATGTTGGGCTGAATCTCATTGTTGTTTCTATATGCCACAATTCATAACTCATAACTAGTGTCTGGAAGCATTAATCAAATTGGAAATGCTTTTCGGAGCAGTTTAATTTGTACCAACCATGGTTTTTAAAAACGAACTGCTGACCGAATTGGCCAGGGGTCCGGTTATCGGTTTGAATGGTCCGACCGTTTGATTCGAACGATCGGTCTGTTCTGACAAAAAAAAATTAGAAAAATTAGAAAATGGTCAAAACCGTTTGAACGGTTCGAATGATTCAAACGATTAATTGACTGATTCAGCGGTTTGTTGACCAAAGTTCACGGTTTTGAAGGAAAAAACAGTTTTAGAGGAAAACAAAACCGATCAGGTGACTGATTCCCATTTTTTCAGGTCCGACCATCAGATCCAATCCGGTTTTGAAAACAGTGGTACCAACTACATACAAATATGCTCAACTCCAATGTGTGTTTTTAATGGCATTGGACTGATCGATTTCCCTCGACCTCTCCGCCATTTTACATCAACTACAGGCCATTTGTGTTTGATATTAATAAAACAGATGAAATCGTATTTTATAGTAGAAGTAGAAAATAATGTGGTGAGTTGAAAGTTTTCGCAAGATAGAAGATAAGGTCGGCTCTTTATGAATGTGACATCATCTATCGTTACATGAATAAAATAAGACGGATGTAGTTAACACATGGAGTTAGATGTGAAATTGAAGATTCAAATAATTAAGGTTGATAATTTGGACATTTTATTTGTTGACAAGCTAGTCTCACACACAGAACCATGCCTTGCCCACTCTCATAATTATACGCAATCTAAATAATTAAGGTTATATGTATGTTTTTTCTCCACTTGTTTTAATTGCCTAATATAGAAAAGCAAATTTTTATTCCACATTGATCACCCTACATAAATGACCATGTATATGAAATTAATGGATTACCTCTTTCGTTTTTGTTAACGAAGGTTCCAACTTCACTCCTGTACTTTGTATGGCTCCAAAGCTTACGTTTTCCTTGTCCTCTCATTCTTTATATTCCTTCCACGAAGCTCCCCTTTAATTTCCCTTGTTCTCATCATCGACTCATTTTTTGAGTCCTGTTGGGCCTACAACTTTGGTCTACTGCTAATACTCTACCCCAGTTGGTTTGATATTCTTTGATGATTTTTGCATCCTTGAACAACACAAAAACGATTCAACAAATTTTTTTTTCAAAGAGTCTCCTGGTTAATTATAGTTATATACAATAAATAGAGAAAATAGCAAGTTGCAAATAATTCTCTCTTTCTCTCCATCAGCTCTTTTGTGGATCTTTTATCCTATCATCCTCTAACTGAAGCTAGCTTACTAATAAGGTACGTATATGATTTCTCTCGCCATTACTATATATGAAAAACATGTACATCTATGTATATATATATTCCCTCTGGTACATGTTTTGCATGTAATAGGCTACTTGAGGTGGAATATTAGGCTGAAATGGAGGTGGAAAAATATGGTCCAACCTGGTTTTAATTTCTTTTCTTTAGCCGTGTACGCTTTTGTTAGTTTAATTTTTAGTGATTTGTGAATTGAGAGTCTGCCGAGCCATCGATCTGCTTGATTGGTTAGGAAGTGAGGCGAGTTTTCGCGTTTTAAAATACTGAATAAACAGAAAAATATTACAGATTGTTTCAGTTTTCCCAGCTGCATCCAGAGACTTTAATATTTTGTTCTTCCGCAAGTTTTTTTTTTTTTTTTTCCATTCTTCTTTAGTGCTGCTCATAGATGTATTTTGTTGATATGTTTCTGAATAGTCACCATTGTTTCAGTGGAAGAATTTGTTTAATTTGATTATAGTTTTGATTGATAAATGTTGTGTTGTTCAGGCAATTAATATATATATATATATATATTGAATTAAGCATGAGGGCGAAGAAGTTTGTAATGATGTTTATCTGGGTATCTTCTTTGACATGCTGTTTCTTCCCTCTCCCTGCAACCTCTGATGGGCTGGTGAGAATCGGTTTAAAGAAGAGAAGCTTGGACCTGAAGGGTCTAAGTGCTGCAAGAATTATTGGCAAAGGGAGCAAGTATGTGAAGGATGTACGAGAGAGGTGCAGAAATTTGGGTGATTCGTATACCATGTTTCCAAAGAATTACTTAATGTGCATGGGTAACTCATTTACGGATACAGTATTTTTGAGTAATTACTTGAATACTCGATACTTCGGCGAGATCAGTATTGGTTCACCACCTCAGAACTTCACTGTTGTCTTCGATACTGCCAGTTCCAACCTCTGGGTTCCATCATCAAAATGCCTTCTATCTGTAATATAACCTCCATCCTCTCTCTCTCTCTCTCTCTCTCTCTCTCTAATCATAATAATGATGTACAATTATTCCATGCAGATCAATTGCTATTTCCATTCTAGATATATTTCAGGCTGGTCCAACACATACAGAAAAAATGGTAATATTATGTATAACTTTAATTGTGGAAATGGGCTGTGGCATAAAAATGATTATATATATATGGTGCTCCAATTCCTTAATTTATATGTGCCTTGCTGCTCAGGTTCTTCTTTTAATTTGTTTGGGTTTCAGGAAACAGATGCCAAATAAATTATGGATCTACATCACTTTTCGGCTTCTTCAGCCAAGATAATGTACAAATTGGGGATACCATCATCAAGAATCAAGTGGGTTAATCACATTCTACTTGTAATTTGAGATTAATTTCTCAAGTAACATTTATGATCAACGTAATAAATAGATAGCTAGGAGTAATGCAATATATAAATGTTGATTGCATTAGTTCTTGCTTTCAGACTTTCACTGAGATCACAAAAGAAGGAGGTATGAATTTGTTCTTGGCAGAGTTCGATGGGATAATGGGTCTGGGATTCACGGAAATATCTGTAGGAAATGTTACACCTATTTGGCACAACATGGCTAAGCAAGGTGTTGTGGACAAGAAGGTCTTCTCTTTCTGGTTAAATAGAGATCCATTGGCAGAGGAAGGTGGTCAAATCGTTTTTGGAGGTGTTGATCCCACCCACTTTAAGGGAAAGCACACCTTTGTTCCGCTTACCCAGAAGGGCTTTTGGCAGGTGGGTCGTCTACCCGGCTCTGATTAATTAATTTTGTTTTATTTGTCTCCTACCTACCTATTTCATTTTTTTCTTATTGTTTCCAATATTATTTAATGCTCTCTTTCTCTTTTCTTAATTCGATTCTAGCCCTTTGATTCATTATTGTTCTTCCAACATTTCCAATATTAATTTTTCTTCTCAGATGGACGAAGTAAGTAGGATTTCATCTTCAATAATTGAAAAGTGAAAGTGTAGGAATATAAACTGCAACTTTAGTTTTGAGCTGTTTTTTTTTACCGTTTATCCCCTTTCTCTCTCTCTCTCTCTGGCTATTGTCGTGACGATCAATTTTTGTTTGTTTGTCTCTTTCTTTCTTTCTTTCTTTCCAACTTTCCACTGAAGTTGTATTATTCTAAAAAAAAAAAAGCATATATACCATCTGTTTCTTTTAAATCATAATAAATACAAAGGACCCTAAGTACATTTGCTTCTGCCTGCTTTGTTTCTGCAGCTTGAAATGGAAGATTTTTTTATTGGGAACCGTTCAACAGGTGATGTACCACTTATCATTTTGTTCTATTAACTCCTTTTATAGGCAATTGCTTGTACCTGAAATAGAATACTGTCATGGCATATGAAAATTGATTGGTACCACACAACCCCATGCTGTAAGTTCTCATGGCATATGTACCACATGTGGGATGGATTATGATATTGGAAAGATATGATATTCAAAAATTTTCTGATTAATCAGTTGGAATCATAAGATAGTTCAATCAGGTGTTATTTATTAAAATCCATAAGTGGGTTTTGATTGGTCAAAACCCTTTGGCTGTCATGGCATGCAAAAATATCGCTTAAATAATCAGACACCCTCCTATAGGATGGCGGTCAATGGATTCCAAAAGTTTAATATCTTATTTGACATCCAATCTGATTATCACATGTTAGAAAATAGAGCATCTAAAGATGAGATGTGGATTTAACATATCCGATTCAAATAAAATCTGAATTTGATTAAAAATTGTTATTTTACATATATATACAATAGTATAATGTTTATAGTTAATAAATTCAATATTATAAAGATGTAGATTAAAAGTAACTAATTTTTTACAATATTTATAATATTTTTCTTTATCATTTTGATCACAATTAATTAGGTAGATGTGGATTAAATCCAAATCTGATGCGATCAAAATCCAAAGATTTGATAATAGTCTCGGATTGTATAGCTGGATGTGATCCGTTGATGTAACCTTGATTGCAATTAATGGATCCATTTGCTACCTTTAATTAGGTAGCATCCAAGTAACAGTGGTAGGTGGAAACAAATTAATTAGAAGCCCAGACTGCAACCTTGATTGGCATATTAATGTAGTAATAGAAGAAGTAGAGTTCATCATCATCATATTAATTATTATTATTATTATTATTACATTATATGTTATCTTTGCAGGTTTTTGTAAGACTGGTTGCAAAGCAATTGTGGATTCAGGGATTTCCTTACTTGCAGCCCCAAGTGTATAAGCTTATTATATCTTCGTAGCTATTGTCTATTAAATAATTTGGTATTATTATAGTGATCATTAATTAATACGGCCCTTATCAGGACATAGTGGAAGAGATTAATAATGGCATAGGAGCAACCGGAATGTTGCGAATGGAGTGTAGAGAAGTTGTGCGTAACTTCGGAGTGGCAATTATTGAACTCTTAATAGCAAAGGTGCATGCATTAATTCGTTTATATATATATATATATATATATATATGATGTGCTTATTAATTAAATATATTTCTTTTAAATTTATATATAATCGATCACAATACTCGTTTAATTTAATAAATATATATATTTTATGCATTGACCTACATTATTAATCTAGTGGAGTTGGAGTTGCAGGTCCAACCGGAGCAAATATGTTCAAGGATCGGCCTCTGCATATTTAATAAAGCCACCACGTATGTCGTCTTAATAATTAATTTCATGTCCCTAGCTATTAGCTCCAGCTCCTCTAAATTGATTTATATATATATATATATATATATGGAATTGGAGGTACTGCATACATGTAATATTAGTATATATTAATTATTGGAAGCAGAAGAAGAAATGACATTGAAATGGTAGTTGGAAGGCAAGAAGAGGGCGTGGAGGGATCATGGGCATGGGTGGGCGAAGGTGTTCCCTGTGCCATTTGTGAGATGGTGGTTGCTTGGGTCGAACTTCAGCTCAGACAAATGGAAACCAATGATAAAATATTGAACCATGTCAGAAAGGTACGTAATATATATATATATATATATATATATATATATATATAACACATAACACAGGGGATTCTGTGCTATTTTGTAATTGATGATGTCTGTTCAATTAATGTGCATCAGCTGTGCGACCACATGCCTAATTCCCAAGGGAAGTGGTTTGTCGACTGCAATAGCATTTCAGAGTTGCCAAATGTTTCATTTACCATTGGAAATGCAACTTTCCTGCTCACTCCAGAACAGGTGTGGATTGAATTAATTAAATAATGTGATGTGTACATATATGGTTTTCAGTTTTAATCAAATAAATTAATTAACAAAAGTTTCACATATGCAGTACATACTGAAAACCGGAGAAGGCCATTTTAATACGTGCGTGAGTGGTTTTGTCCCACTGCAGATGTCTGCTCCTTCTGGGGGTTCCCTTTGGTACATCCACTTCCATCATGCATTTAATTAGTTTTAGTTCTAGTTTTATATAAATAAAAAAAAAAAGGCAACACAATTTAATTAAGTTATATTGCACGTCCCATGTGTTAATGATATTTGGATTTGGTTTGCGTTGCATGCATGCATGCTGCACTGCAGGGTTCTTGGAGATATGTTCATGGCAGCCTATCACACTGTGTTCGACTTTGGTAATCTCCGAGTTGGATTTGCAGAAGCTGCCTAGGCCTAGCTAGCTAATAAGCAACCACCAACCTCGTTGATGGATGTAAAGATGACAAACAAAAAATAAATGTGTTCATCAAGCATGCATTGATTTTTTATTTTATTTCAATTTTGGCTACAAATATATAGTCATCAATACGTGAATACATAATTATTTATCTGTCTGTATTCTTGTAGTAAGCACTAAGCAAGAGGAAGAAGGATAATGCATACTTGAGCATTGTGTTGCCTTGCCTCCTGCACCTACCTATTATAACTCTATATTTATTCCAGACTCCACTGCAATTAATTATACAGGCTTCTCCTTCTCCTTATGTATTACTTTCTACTGATTAGAAATACGTACAATACAATTACTTTCACAATAGAAGATTTCCACCCATCCCTAAAGCAAACACATCATTGAATTAATGTTACAATCGCCCTCCATACACCATCTACAAACAAAGTATATATCATGTATCTTGGAAAATCATCGGAGATGAGATGCTCATTGTATTTTATTTAAATTTTTTTATATATATGAGAAAATAAAAAAAAGGGTTCACAAACATCGATCTCTCAAATGGTTATAGCCTCTCCCACTGGAAAATATGCCAATCATCCTCATTGTTAACTTAATTTAATTGACATCTCTCAAAAAGTCTTTGAGCCCAATTTTTATTAAGTTGTGTTGGCTTGATGGATATTCAAACTAAATTTTGTGGTAGAAGAAGGGGTTGACTTCGTCATGCTCCAAAATTGAACTTATCTATACTAAAAACTTGTTACATGAATACAGGATGATGCGGATTAAGTATGGAGCCCATTGGGCTGTGACAGCAAGTCTTTGCTACGAGTCTAAGTTCTCTAAGGGCCCATTTGGGATAACTGAACTGACGATTCAGCAGCTTTGAAACATAGGCTTTTAAAAGGGCCTGAGTGCCTGTTTGGAAGGGCTTTTACACACCCATTTCTGACTTTCATAAGCCCCACATCGATAACTGTGAAACTATGTTTGGTGAAAAACCAGGAAAACTCAAAAACACTTTCATTGATCTGACAAATTGATTTTCCAACTAAACTAATTTTGATAGCTGCTTCAAAAGTGTATCGGTGAACACAACTCAATCAATGCTGAAGCCCTCCCAAAGGATCCCTGAAACGAACAGCCTTTCAATTGACTAACTGATAGCCATTTTGGGTTCTCTAGATTTTCATTAACAATGATTCTAGCTAAGTATTAACAACCCTTTTAGGCGATGAACTTAAACGTTTTCATTTCTCTATACGACAAGGCACTTCCATTCAACAGTCTTGCTCGAAATACATCTCGATAAAAATAATATCACCAAGAAAATCTCTTATATATATATGCCCGATACACCTAGAGGGGTCGATTTTTTTTAGGTTTTACTTATTTTTATCAAAACCGGTTCAAAGGGGTCGGTTTAAGGCCCAGTTACCCTCTGAACCAGTGGCTGATCCAATACAACCCCTGGAGGGGTGTATCGAAAAGTCATCGGCATGATACGTATCGGCCTGTATACAGGGGAGGACATAGCCCACCTTGCCCCATGCCCAATACAAAAAGCACTCATCGTCACTCTCTCAAAACTCACCCCAACAAAGAAAATTAAAAAAAAAAAAAAAAAAAAAAAACAATCAGATTTATCCAATTCTCAGAATAAGAAGATTAACATAATCCTTCTAAGCTTTGCCGGGGTATGAAAAACGGAATTAAAAGTTGCATTGCTAGCTTTTCAACTTTTAAATGTGAGTGTGAATTTGAAAAGCAATGTGGTGATTCAAATCCAATTCATAAATGCATGCCTTTTCTGGTGTCTAGGTGATTCAAACCCGTAAAGCAACAATGAAATACTTAATTACTAATTCGTTAAAAATACATGCTTTTTCTGTTTCAAAATATCACTCATAAACCTGACCCAATGTAAGCCGAGCCCAAGCCCGAATTATATTGGATAAAGCTCAGATTGGGCCTGGAATGGCCTTCAATCCAACCCAAGCCACCGAGTTGCCCCCTTAACTTCATTACACAAGTATAGGAATCCCTCATTTTGTGATAGGCAGCACTTTTTCAGATATGAATGATGAATTTGCCATCCTGGTGAGTTCATTTGGAAGGGGTTTCTGCATTTTTGTGTATCAAATGGCCAAATCAAAGATTGCCGCCACATTTTCGATTGACCTGATGCATCACATTACTATATATATATATATATATATATATATATATATAGGTATCACATTTAAGTCCAGAATGACCCGAAACATGTGGCTTTATGCATTAATATAAGGTTAATGGGTTTGGGATGTATGAAGATGGATTTGGAATTGGATTGGCTTCTATCCATTGAATTTTATATATTTAACTATATCATTAGGGGGGATTGAAGGTTCAGAACGAACTACAGATGGATGGATAGAAGATCAATCCAAACACATCCAATTGACATCATGAATAGGGCTTGTTAATGATTACTCTAACAACATGCATGCCACATTAGATCTAGTTGGGACGCTGTGATAAGCAGAACCTGCACCCCAAAACCAGTGTCATGATTTCATAAACTGATGAGCTGGGCCTTAGAAGATTGAAGACGGAGCATGGAAGGTGGTGCCACAGTGGGTGCGGAGAAGCACCAAGAGGTTGTGAGGGGGCTTGTGGCCAAACTCATCATGTCCATGACCGTATAAGTCCTTTTGGACTGAGCGTAGAAGCCATAGAGCGGAAATTAAGCTGATCAATCTCTCCTCTCCCATGCGCATGCATCCATGGTCCACAGTATGTGATGTAGTGTGTGCATGAGCCACCCCGGCCGGCCGGCCCCTTGCGCAAATTTTCAAGTGACACTCAAAGTCGTTGGATTGGTGGTTACGAAAAGTGCTTTCCGCAAAGAAATAAGAATGTACACACATGCATACTGCATACATACACACATACATATCACATATCACAGGGGGTAGCTGATATTTTAGTTCACACATTTACGCTATTTGTGTCTCAATCTCAATCTCAATCTTATAATTACCCCACGAATGCTTAATTTAATTTGAGGAGCAAGATCAACAGCAAACAGCAATAGGGCGGAAAGGGACAAAAGAGGGGGGAAATGGTGACCACTTATGTTAATGTAAACGAAGGTTCCAAATGAATAAGAATGTGGTCTGTCGACACTTCACCTCTTGTTTATTTCTTTATTGCTTCCAGGAAGGTCCCCCTGAGTTCTAAGTGCTAACATACCAAGACATACGTACAACCACCCCCAGGTGCATAACTGCCGGAAGCCTCATAAATATGATACAATCTTCATCCAGGTGTTTTCGAGCAGCTCTAATTCATCACCAGCTGCAATCCTGAAATTCATCAGGTATGCATGTTTTCCTCTCACCGCGCGTCATAGGCTCATAGCTAGCTTTTCTTTCTTTTCTTTTTCCAAATCTCCTCGGCTTCTCACCCAACACTTTGCTTGTGAGTAAGGTGATCATCCATCATTACGTGTTACTTCATATGCATATGTATGATATGATGAGCACTTAATTTGCTTTATATATGCTTTGCATGTTAATTTGATATTAATATCTAATAATCTTGTATATATACTGATATTCGTTAACTGCTTCCAATTAATCCAAGTAAGTTCACCATTTAATCTGCTTGCATCAGTAGGAAATAGGAATCATTTTGATTTTTAATTTATTTTATTGCCTTCACTGACAATGGGCGATGTATCTCTAATTCGAGGAGAGAAATTAGAGATACAGATCTAGCTAGTAAGAGAAAAAAAGAAAGGGGAGACATGAGAGAGGGGGAGGGGGAATTGATTACTATTTTCCTCTTTGGTAAAAAAGAAATTATATTAACTAAAGATCAAACAAAAAAGTATAGGAAAAAAATTGATTACTATTTCTTTTTTTTTTTTTCTCATCTTTTTCACATGGGGTGTGAACATGAAGCCAAAGGCAAGTACTACTGGGTCTGGATGAATCAAAATGGTACTTGTAACTGATACCTGAAGCCCAACACTAGTGTCATAGTCCAAACCGTGTGTGTAGTACGTACAGATAAGGTCCATAAGGAACTTTCTTCTTTGAGCACAACCAACCGCACGGCTACATGCATCGTCACATATAATAAACCACCATCAACCGATATCATAAAACAATTAATAGAAGCTTTGTCTATTGAAACGGTGATCCTTAGCCTCTACAGTCCACACCGATCACCACCTCCACTTTGAGTTTCCATCACCTCTACCACTACCAGTGCATCTGATATATACGGTTGGACTCGGTGGAAAATTAAAACTACTACTTATTTGAGATGAAAACTGAAAAGCAATCGATCAATTGGACGTGTGATTCATGCGGCATCAGTACGTACTGTTGTAATAACCGAACCCCCCACCCCCTCGGCGGACCCTTGTCGATCCCGATCAGAATGGGTGGGGTATCCAGTATCCCATTTAACCTTCCCGGTCCATTGCGGCCTTCGCAATCTATATATATTCACTTTATTCTTGTGTCCCTGTATATATTTAACTTAGTTATTCATTTTTATCTAAACCAAACTGTAGTTAAATTTATTTCATAATTAACTAAGTACACTTTTGATATTGTGCTGAATATTATTAAGTCTTTAAATTGTTGCTCATGCATGTATAGAACTTTTTATTTCGAGCACTGTTATCACAAATATATACCCAAGAAACAGTGTGTGTGCTCCTGGATCCATAGTCCTGGGGTGGAGTTTGGGCTGGATTATATTGGGCCTAGGTTTTTTATGCCATGCTAGATCGACCTGCAGGATTAATATTGTAGGGATATTATACATGGTTTGTTGTTTTGGACTTCAGGAAATATTCGGAGATGAGGCCGCGGAAGATTCTTGTATTGTTAATCTGTTTATGTGCTTTGACCTGCTCTTTACCCGCTCCAACTTCCTCTTGTGGGGTAGTGAGAATCAGTTTAAAGAAGAGAAGGTTGGATGTAAGCAGTCTAAATGCCCCCAAAAACATTAGCAAAGAGGACAAGTATGCCAAGGAACTGCAAGATATCTGCAGTAGATTGGACCTTTCAGATGAAGCTACAGTGTCTCCAAAAGATTATTTGGTCTGTCGTAATTTGGGTAATTCAAATACCGACATGGTCTTCCTGAGTAATTTCTTGAATACCCGATACTTTGGAGAGATTGGTATCGGTTCACCACTTGAGAACTTCACTGTGGTTTTCGATACTGCAAGTTCCACCCACCAACTTATTTACGGCGGTGACAGCAATTCCATGCCGCAGATGAACTGCGGATCCAGCAGCCAATTTACAAACAATATTGGTAATTAATTAATTCTTCATGCATAACCATGCATGGTTATATATAATTATTCATTGCATATATGAATGTATGGATCCCTTGCTGAGACTGGTCATCTTCCTGTACTTGGGTTTATTAATTCGATCATCATATCAGGGAACAATTGCACCACAGGTTATGGATCTAGATCAGTTTCTGGGTTGACCGGCCGGAACAATGTTCAAGTTGGGAACGTCATCGTTAAAGATCAAGTGGGTTTATATTGTCTCCCTTATTGCAGTGTGTCTCATTAATTTTCATTTTGATCAAATATACATATATATATATATATATATATATATATATATATATATATATATACATACGATCAGTGGCTAATAGGTATTGGATACATTAATCATATATGATTTTCTTTTTATCTTCTCTTATCAATTTCTGTTCCCAGGCGTTCACTAACATCACACGAGAAAGAAGTCCTGCTTTGTTAATGGCAGAATTTGATGGGATAATGGGACTGGGTTTTCAGGAAAAGTCTGCAGGAAATGTTTTCCCTATCTGGTATACTATATTAATTAATGTCATTTTACTCATTTGATTAATTCATTAATTGTCCTTTAATTAGTACTAATTGATATTCTTGGTTTGATATATTTCAGGTACAGCATGGTCAGACAAGGTCTTGTGAGGGAGAAGGTGTTCTCTTTCTGGTTAAATGGAAATCCAGAGGATGAGGAAGGAGGTGAGATCGTCTTTGGTGGCCTTGATCCCCAACATTTTAAGGGCAAGCACACCTTTGTTCCTGTTGTTCGCAACGGCTACAGCTGGGAGGTGGGTGCATGATCATCCATTACATTTTACTACTGAATTAGCTTTTTTGTTTTTGAATTTAATTTATTAGCAACAATTGTTATAATGTCATACATATATATTATGTACTAATATTAAACCTAATCAAGGATGCCTATCTCTAGCTACGTACCGCCCAGAGGAGAGATATGAGAAAATTATTACTAATAAATTGTAACACAAACTTATGATGAATAAATTTATTCAATTTATATACTAATAAATAAGATGATATAATTTGATGTACTGTTTTCTAAAATTGGATTACACACACGTATAAACACGAGTGTGCACGTGTGAAGTGATTAGAACGGGTATTCACCCACTCTAGCTAGATTAATTTACTTAGATCTTTTTTTTTTAAATTCTTTTGAAAGTCCTGTGATCAATTTTCTGACCAAATTATACTATAGAAAAACGTTGTACCATAGAAATTAATGCTCCTCTAGAAAATCAGAAGTATGTCAAAAGCACTGAAAAGTTGAGTTATACATAAGGCCATTATCCTCTATTAATACTCCCATTATGTTAAATCTCTTTTGTTTTAGAAAAAGTCATGTCATCGTTTAATTCTTTTATGTCATATACATTGAGGACTTAAACTTTGTTTTTCCTGCTTTAATTCTTTCTCCAGCTTGAAATAGGAGATTTTCTTGTCGGGGATCATTCAACAGGTGATTCATTGTAAACTCAAATACTTACTTTACATTATTATTATTATTTTTCGGTTGTATTAGTTTTTATTCAACTAATTGATGAAGACAAGCTTATTGTGAAGAAAAAAAATAGACGGACATTTAATTTTAGTGCATGTTTGTGCAGTTAGTTAAATAAGTGTTTGGTTGTGATATTTTGTTTTACCACATTTTCATGTGTCAACCTATAATTTGTACCCTATTCATCTTGCTACATGACAGATCTACATGTCTTCAAAGAGCCTACCCCTTTTAATCTGACACGTTGTTCACAAAATAGTTGTTTGAAAATGACCACGTGGCAGGGCTTCACATAATTTCGCCCTCCCAAAGCAAAGCACCGTGCATTTGTGCATTTTATTGCCAAGTGTTTTTTTCCTTTCAATGTTTTTCTTCGAAAATCACATGTTATCAAACTCCAAAGCAGCTTTTTGCTACCCAAAATTAGAAAACATTTTCCGAAACGTTATCCAAATACAACTATAACATAATATGTAAGATGTATTCTCATCCTAACACATTCAGAAAATCACCTTTTGTATGTTATTTGCAAAACCAAGGCTCCATTGATGTTAGATTGGAATATGTAAGGTCAATTATTCCTGTGAGAAAGCTATTTATATTTGGATTTGCTTTCACTTGTCTGTTTTAGAATATAAGCACAAGAGTATATAAGAAACATTTTTTTTTTTTTTTGCTTTTGATCATTAGAATGTGAGTGCATTTTAATATATAGCAATTTTCCTATGATTTTATTGGTATAACTCACAGCCAATATTCCTTTTTCCGCTCAAACATTTGGTTCAATATTAGTTTTTTTTTTTTTTAATTTTTAATTTTTCTTGCATGCAATGCAATGCAATTGCAACAGTTGCAACCTGCATCCATTCCCATTTATTCTGTAATTTCTAACTCAAGTAAAACTACTCCAAATTGATATTTTTATTTGCAGGTGTCTGTAAGAGTGGCTGTACTGCAATTTTAGAATCTGGGACTTCCTTTCTAGCTGGTCCAAGTGTATGCGCTCGCTCATAACCATAACCATAACCTAGTTCTGTTCATTGTAGTTTTCTTTTTTTTTTAATAGCCCTTCCATTTCAGGCTATTGTGGCACAAATTAATCAGGCCATTGGAGCAGAAGGAGTAGTGAACATGGAATGTAGAAAATATGTGCGTACATATGGAGTAAAAATGATGGAATTCGTACTATCACAGGTTCGTTAATTCGTCTTCTGTTTCATGCATCCATCGATCTGAATTGAATCAATCTTAGTAATCACCATAGTCTGTGTTACGATATTTACCCTTTGTGTAGCAGATCAAATCTAAGAAATTATGCTCAAGGTTCAGTAACTGCGAATCTGATAAGAGACTGCATTCTGAGAGGTCAGAAATTTTTTTAATTTTCAGTATTATGCTGTTGATGTGCGTTATTGATCATGAATCATGACCATTCAGTAAAAGTGTAAATTAATTAGGAGGCGCATTAGTGGCATCGAGACGTTGGTTGGAAAGAGAGGAGCAGGGTTTCCAGCGGATCCATGTACCATTTGTAAGTTAGTCATATCTTTCATCAAAATAATGGTTAAAGGAGAAGGTAGTGTGGATGAAATATGTGCAAGGATCGGTCTCTGCATGGCTTATAAGTACAGGTTCGTTAATTAATTAGAATTGTGAATTGCCCATTGGATCCATGCATCGATGTCTATCTCTGTGGCCCTAATTAATGTGTATGTGATTTGGAAGTAGCAGCAGTTATAGAGGCGGCAATGGCATTGAAATGGTGGTTAGAAGGCGGCATTTTGGGGGCGTGGGATTAGCGTTGGGGGAACGTCGTGTTCCATGTACCATTTGTGAGACGGTAGTTGATTGGATTGAAATGCATCTCAAACAAATGGAAAGCAGTGAGAAAATTTTGAACTATGTGAGCAAGGTAATGTATTAATCTATTAATTATTTATTATCTACTCTCAAGTCTCAAACAAGCCACGAAAACGATGAGTGTTAATAATTTCAGCTGTGCGAGGAGTTGCCCAGTCCCCATGGCAAGTCTTTTGTTGACTGCGATAGCATTTCAGAGTTGCCAAATGTTACATTTACCATTGGAAATAATTCCTTCAACCTCACCCCACAACAGTACATTCTCAAAACTTGGGATGGCCGCAGTCTCAGGTGTGTTAGTGGTTTTGTCCCACTGGATTTGTCTCGTCCAGGAGGTCCGCTTTGGTAAGTCGACATTTCTGTCATCCAAATTATCTTATTCTTAATTACCATGCATATTCCATATATATAATAATAATAATAATGGAGTTACATATTTTATATATATATATATATATATGTGTGCAGGATCCTTGGAGATATGTTTATGGCTGCGTATCACACCGTGTTCGACTTTGGCACTCTGCGAGTAGGATTCGCTGAAGCTGCTTAAAGTTAATATAGGCCTAATTATGTTTTATTATCTTTTGTCTAGTGGCATGGTTTGGTTTAGCCAACAAGATTCCGACTTCTTGTTTGCTGTCAATTGGAGGGATGTACAAGAATAAGATTGATACGTACAAAGTACATGCATGTATGCACCTGCACAAACGAGTTTGTTGCCTCTTTAAGTCATTCCTCCATAGGCTTGAGTTGAGTTGAGTTGAGGAGGCTTCAACTTTCAAGGCCCAACCAATAGGATTATGCTGATCAGTTGTTCATCTCCCTTTTCTTTCCCTTTATCATTTCTCTTTTTCTGTTTACTTTCTCAACCATCCACCAAATAAAAATATTAAAAAAACACTTTTTAAAGTGGTTGTGCCCAAATCCAAATGTGCCTACTCATCTTTTTTAGCCCTATTGTTAAAGGCCCTCAGTGCCTAGCTTCAGCTTATTAAGGTTTCCATTCTGCCCGTATTGGGCTTGGCCCAATACGGCCCATGTATTCAGACTTGTCGCACTTCTTCTCTTGGCTCTACTGGCATGTAGTTTCTGGTTATGGTAGACTATAGAATCTTTGAGTGTTGATTGGAAGTGGTTTAAATTATTTTCTATATATCCATCACTTATCAAGCAGCAAATTGCTGGAAGCCTTAATGGATGACTCTATTCTCTACTCTCTTCTACAAAGTATTAAACATACATCGAATGTTATTCTTATTCAATTAATCAAGCATGCATAAACGTTCGCAATATATTAACATCAACGACATGAACACTGTATCATTTTTACTAAAAACAGTTTTTAACTTGTTCCACATTGGAAAAGTACAAGTTTTGTTTTGAGTTTTTTAATAGGAGTTAATTTACACTCCTTAGATAAAGAGATGAGAGTATGGAGGCTTGCAGCCGTGCAACACGCTCGCATGCATGCATGTATGTGGCGCAATGACCCCATTTCCCAACAAATACTATTTGGTATGTGGCGCAATGACCCCATTTCCCAACAAATACTATTTGGAACATTATTTATAAATTATGATTGCACAAAAGAAAACCTTTTTGATTGAGATAATATAGAGACCAAGTGATCATACACATTGACCATTTGTCAAAAAGGAAAAGTAGGTCAATATGTTATATAATTGTTCTTTCCTATTCATCACTTTTGCTATATTTTTTTCAATTTTTTTTTTTTTACATTCATGTAAGATTTATGAAAAAATAGATATCTCATCTTCCAAGTGGGTAAATAATTCTTTTACAGGGGTAATTAATTTTTCCATTTAAGAAAAAATTTGACAAAACATGTTGAGATAATTTTATCTTACCTAAGTAAGTGAACTTACCCAAATAAGTAACTTTCTAAAAAATGAACAGATCCTAAATTGAAGTTGAAGTTGAAGTTGAAGTTGAAGTTGAGACAAATTAATGATAAGTTGTTAATGGCCATAATCAGGTCGTATTTGGATAGGATTGATTGGACTTGAATTTTTATCCAATTAGATGGAATCAATCCAAGGAATTGAATAGAATATCGGATAGAGTAGTTTTCGAAATCTGTTGATAGTCCTAGATGAGCATTTCCAATTGGAGGGAGATACCAACAATGGTTTAGTTCATGCCTAAGGGCCCATTTGGGAGGGCTTCTGTGTTGAAAGTGAGATGCATTGGTTCAGCCGTGGCAGTTGAGCACTTCTATTCACTTGTATTCCAGAGAAGCTACCTGGAGTGTGCTTCCATTAAGCACCCAAAAAACATATAGATACCATTAAGCATCCAAAAGATATGACCCGTTTATGTTATTAAACACAAGATCAATTCTCACAATCCATGTATAATAAAAAGCTACCGTTTTGGTGATGGTCGGTTGGTTGGTTTCTTTGCTATCATATCATGATATCACACCGAGTTGGTTACATGGGGTGGCTCACCCCGGCGTTTATCTCTTCCAAGGGTGCTTAAAGATACTTTGAGGGTAGAGCTTCTTAAGTTGCATAGAGCAGAATGGCAGCTAAATGAAACAACACCCAGATTTCATTCTCACTTTGGCTGTGTTTGGTTCCGTAGGTATTTTTTAATAAACGCTGTTACATCGGCGCTATGTAGGCATTTTCGTTTATTATTGTTTATTGCTTATAAGATCACTATTTGGTTATACTGTTTCTTAGATAAACACACACACAAAAAAGAAAAAAAAAATACAAACACTTTGATTTATGTGAATGGAACCGTTGGGGGAAGCTTTAAATTCTTGCTTCCCCCAACGGTCCAGCATTTCTTGAAACACATCTTACGTGGCGATGAAGTGGCTGCTGAGCTGGTGTGGCGTGATTATGATCCGGTGCATTGCGGATCACCGTTCCAAACGAAAAATGCTACCTAAAACCCTAAACCCAACAACTCTTCAGTTTTAGGATTGCCGTCACCCTAGTAGAGAGAGCTTCTTTGCAAAACCTTATTGTGGACACCGGTAAGTCCACCCTCATAGAGAGAAAGTCGTTGTTTGACACCGGCAACTTTTTTTTAGACCTGCTTCGCTTTCTTCTTCTTCGATGGCTTCTCCCTTCCCTTTGCTATGCCACCTTCCGCCCTGTTCTTAATTATCTCCTCCCATCTATCATCTCTCTCCTTGTTCTAGATCAATTCAATTCAACATTCGACCCTGAGATTGCCTTCCTTTAGAATCTAGGATCTAGTCTTATTCCCGGACCATATTTTGCTGTTTGTCTCTAACTCCAGGAGTAGTACCAGTTCTAGCAGTAGTCTTTTGTATCTGTTGTGCCTGCATTAAGATGGTGAATTGGATTGCGTTTTTCATAAAATCATGAACAATTTGGATAAGGTGCTACGAAAACAAGAAGCAAAATCTCCGCCCCTGTTTTGTCGGTGGACCAATACGACGACTCACGATCAATTGTTCGGTGTCCGTCTCCACCGGCGAATTTCTCAGTTGCGGTCAATTTGCAAAGGAAAGGACAGCATGGGCATGGTAACGAGTGGTTTGTACATATGGATTGGTCAATTAATTCATGGGAGACTCTGGTGTATGGTGAAGCTTTGGATAAGGACATGGCTGTCATCCTTGTCAAAGGCTTGAATCTTCGGTTGCATAAGGGAATCGGATGTAGCCCAATTCTGTTGCCACTTTGGTTTGGAACGTTAGATTGACTCAAATATCAAGAGCATAAATCACACTGTAACACTCATGCAAATGTTTCTATAAATGCCACATTAAACACCCAAACTGCAGGACACGTTTATTCATGCTAAAGTGGAAAGTAAAATTTATTTATTAAGTTGTGACTTGAAATATTTCAAAACTTTCAATCAAACAACAACAACAATAAAAAACTGTTTAAAACATTATTTTTTAGATAAACACCCCCTCAATAAATGCCCAATGAAACCAAATACGCATACTTTATTTACCGCACATCCCACAATACAATATAAAGGATGTGTGGCTGAGTTGTGGGCTGGAAACTTGGATTGGTGAGAAAAAGGAAAGAATGAAAGAGGTGGATGGTTTGATTTGCCCAGTTAATTTCATGAGAGAGAAGGATTTTGTACTCAAGATTAAAGTACAAGCTAAGGAACGCAAATGATAGACATAAAACAAAATCTAGCTATAAAAGGAAAAAATAAATAAAAATATAAATCACGCACGCAGATAGTACTCAGTGGACCTCCCGTCCGGCATCAACAACATGATTTTGCCTGCTCATCTCTAGACATGGATCGATAGGATGGGTAATGTCTCCTATCGATAGGATGGGTAATGTCTCCCAAATCCCAAGACCCTCTATCTAATTAAGATATATATCTTCCATTAATGACATCATATATATATATATATATATCGTTTACCAAATGAGAATTGATGGACATTTCAAATAAGAAATGACTTCACTAAACCAATTCTTAATTATGTTTTGGCTTTTATATATCCCTTATGTGTTTCAGCTTTTTCAAAAGTATGTACGTATATTCAACAATTGTAGCTCATAAGTTCCTAACCAGCTAGCTAGCTTCTCCTCAATAACGGATTAGCTAGCGTAGGCCACTCATTTACGCATAGAATTCCAAAACATGGCGATGGCGTGCAAGGAATGAATAATGGGAAAAAGTGGATGCATATATATATATATATATATATATATATATATATGATACACCACAATTTTTATTGTTTGTCTAGTTTTGTTGAAACTGAAAACTGTGGAAGAAGCAATTTCTACCAAACAAAAATAATGGGAAGGCTTTAATTACTTGGAGGAAACATAAACAATTAATTACGAAGAAAACTGACGAGGAAGAGAGAAAGATGATCCAAGACACATTTACAAATTACAATCACCATGCATGTATATAGCTCATTCGTTTACCGAAAAACAAAATTAATTAAAACGGAACCACATGGATTTATTCCCAGCAGATCGATCGATCGATTGAACCAACTGCTTAAACGTGTACAATATAGCACCATGAAGAGAGAGATATCCAAATTTACATACAATAGCTATATATACCTCGAAGCGAAGGCCATGATTTTCGGTTTTAGCAAAACAAAATGAATTTGTGTAGAAAGGAAATTAAAATATTAATCTTAATCTTAATTGGTAAACGGCTCTAGGATTATTTTCACATGAAAACTGAAATTGGCATGATCAGCTTATGTCTAAGCATGAACGAGTCGTCCACGCCATCATTTTCGTTTGAAAATAAGAAAGCCGAATGAGTGAATATATATATACACGAGTGTGGCAAAAGACAATACAGATTAAATGTTTATACATGAATCTTTTATGTTATTGTTAAATGAAGGTTCCAAACATGAGTTTGAAGCATGTTTGTGTCATCCCTTGTTTGTCCTCTCTATATATTTTATTGTTTCCACGAAACCCACCACCCTTCTCTGCTCCGGTGCTCCCAAGCCCCATCCCATACCTATATATATACCACGGCAACCATGCTTGGTTGATATATAAAAGCCAATGAGAGCTACAAATTAAAAATAAGGGATTCAACTACATACTTCACACTAGCTCTTGCTGTTACAGGGAGGGATCGGAGCTCTTACATTTCAAATTATAAAGGTATTATTATCGTTTCCTCTCATGATCACATGTATTTATACAGACTGAGTTTTAATTAATACAATAATTTTCCTTCTTGTACGTACTAACAGGCAGCAGCAAGAGGCAAGAGGCAAGAGGCAAGAAGCAAGAGGCAACCTCCTCTCTCCTTTGAGTTTGAGACATGATGAGGACGCCCAAGTTTATTGCGTTGTTTATCTACTATTTATGTGCTTTGACATGCTCTTTCCCTCTGCCTGCTTCCTCTGATGATGATGCTGATGGGTTACTGAGAATCGGTTTAAAGAAGAGAAGCTTGGATCTTGACACTCTAAATGCTGCAAGAATTATTAGCAAAGATGGCGGCAAGTATGCAATCGACCTCAAAGACATCTGTAGTAATCTGAATGGTTCAGGCGCAGGTACCGTGTCCCCAAAAACTCGCTTGGTCTGCCCTAAGTTGGGTGAGTCAGATGCATATAAAGTATTTCTCAGTAATATCCTCAATACCCGATACTTTGGGGAGATCGGTATTGGTTCACCACTTCAGAACTTCACTGTTGTCTTCGACACCGGCAGTTCTAACCTCTGGGTTCTTTCATCCAAGTGCCGTTATTCTGTGAGTTCCTTTATTTCTGTTGTATTAATTAAGCTCATTAATTAATCTTTACATATCATCATGATTCTTGACACCCATATCCAACAACGTAACTAATTATTTACGAAAAAGCTTTAATTTGATCGTGCAGATAAACTGTTATTTACATTCCAAATATATTTCAGGCCGGTCCAGTACATATACAAAAATCGGTAATGTTGTTTCATGGTGCAATACAATATTTTATCAACTACTATAAGTATATAGCAATTCTTTAATTTAAGCATGTCGATCTCCTATATATGCTCAAATTCCTTCTTGTGTGCATGGTTTCTAATTCAGGGAAGAATTATAGTATAATTTATGGGTCTAGATCAATTTCTGGCTTCTTCAGCGGAGATAATGTACAAATGGGAAATTTCATCGTTAAAGATCAAGTGGGTTTGTTTAATTATATATCTGCTTGGAGTCTTTTTTTTTTTTTTTTTTCCCAAACGTATATATATTATGTTTGGTTTGGGCCGGCCGTTTGGCTGCAGATAGAGCGAGATAGTAATTTATGCATGATTCTATCTTCTTTCAGACTTTCGCTGAGGTTACACGAGAAAGAAGTCTCACCTTGTTAATGGCAGAATTTGATGGAATCATGGGGTTGGGATTTCAAGAAAAATCTGCAGGAAATGTTTTACCTATCTGGTATATTCACATATATATATATATATATACACATGGATGCATGTTAACAGTTTTCTATTAATTCCCATGCACACACACATATATATATATGCATGTGTATGCCTCAAGTTTTCTATTAACTTTAATTTTGAATCGTGTAACTTGTTGAGTTCAGGTACAGCATGGGGGAACAAGGTCTTTTACGTGACAAGGTCTTCTCCTTCTGGTTCAATCGAAATACAGAGGCTGAGAAAGCGGGTGAGATCATCTTTGGTGGTGTTGATCCCAAACACTTTAAAGGAAAGCATACCTATATACCGGTTGCTCAAAAGGGCTTCTGGCAGGTGAATGGTTCATAATTATATATCTTCATGGCTTCAGCTAGCGTTATACATGTAATTAAACAATTAATTACAAAATAATTAAGCTTGTGGCCTAAAATTAACTTATTACACAGAAAAAAAAAAGGTAAGATTAATCTATCCAAAACAAAAAGTACTGGAAAATGACGCATTTATCCCTTAATAGCATTTTTTTTTTTTTATGATGAGTTACACAAACCTGAATTTAACTGCAGCAACAGACACCCAGAGTTTAATTATCAAAGGATTTACGTTTGGAAAGAATAATATAAAACAACAACGAAGCTGTGCTGCAATAATGATAAAAATATACTTGTTGATGAAAATTCGAAATATGTCAAAATGTTAAAAAGAAAACAGATGTTAGGCCATTATGATCGACCATCATCTTCCACTGTTTCTCCTTCCTGTTATGGTAATTAAATCCTTAATTAGAGCTTTAATTAGAAAATCAAATCATTCGTTTCTTCTATGTTATATATATCTGGTGGACTCTAATTAACGGGTTTAAATTAACTTTGTTTTCTGCTGCCTTATTTTTCCAGGTTGAAATGGGTGATTTTCTTATTGGGGGCCGTTCAACAGGTGATTCAATTTGAACTCAAATGCCTTAATTATATACATTATTTTAATTTAGTGGTAATTAACAAAATCTTACCGTAAATTAAAGAAATATTAATATTAGAACGTATTGAATAATTGAACTGAACTTCCGTCTTAATTAATTCGAATTTCATATTTCTGTCTTTAATTTCAGAAATTTGTAAGGGTGGATGTACTGCGATCGTGGATTCAGGGACTTCTTTAATAGCTGGTCCACCTGTATATGCTCATACCTTCTTGTTAATTAAGACCTGTTTTATTTTCATCAGCAAATAATTCTTATCTTTTCGGATTAATTAATTAAATTGAACTATTGTTGTGTCCTGGCGCGGTAATTATCCTATTTGGCTCTTCCATTATTAAATTCAGGAGATTGTAGCACAAATTAATCATGCCATTGGAGCAGGAGGACTAGCGAATATGGAATGTAGACAGCTGGTGCGTATGGTTGGAGGAGTAATGATGGAACTTATACTTTCACAGGTTGGTTCTGTTTCTACTTCTTTCATTAATCTGAATATGCAGTTAATTACCACGGCTAAGTAATTGTATCTAACTAATTATACTTTTGTTTTAATTTTCACACTGGATGGAGCAGGTCAAATCCGGGAAACTTTGTTCAATGATCAGTGTCTGCAGTTATAATAGCACAGAGCATGAGAGGTAATTAATATTAATTGGTTAGAAAGATAAATTAAGTTTAAAAAATAAAAAATTAGCTCCAAACAAATATGTGATTAATTCTGAGTATATAATATATATGGCGAGAATGAACAGAAATGGGATTGAGATGGTGACGGATCATGGAAGCCAAAGTGGGAATAAGGGATCATCCCATAGTTATACATTGTCCACTCGAGGTGTTCCATGCGCCATGTGCAAGATGCTGGTTACTTTGGTCAAAATCTTGCTCAAACAAAAAGACATTGTGGACTATGTGTTCAACTACCTTGGCAGTGTAATTATTTAACCTACTACAGTCTACTACTACTAGTAATTCCAATTTCTATTGCAATATATATATATATATATATATATATATATATATATATATTCATGATCATTTATATTAATGTTTTGTGATGCCTAATTAAGCTTAGCTCAAGCTACCTTCATTCGTTCATTAGTTATATAGTATATATAAATAAATAAATTGTGTTGTTACATATTTCAGTTGTGCGACTACATGCCCTTGCCACGTGGAAAAGCATTTGTTGATTGCAATAGAATCCCAGATATGCCAAATGTTTCATTTACCATTGGGAAGCATTCCTTCCACTTAACTCCACAACAAGTATGTTTATGACTTAATAATTGTATTACACAAGAGAAGAGAATGATGTAATTTAATTAATTAATTGTGTGTATGTGTGTGATGGATGATGATCAGTACATTCTTAAAACTGGTGAAGGCGATGCCACTACATGCCTCAGCGGGTTTGTCCCACTAGATGCGCCTCCTCCTCCTCCCGGAGGTCCACTTTGGTATGTGAAATTAATCTAGCTACATAGATCATAATTATTATATGAATTAATTATGGTTATAATTTTAATTAAATAATTAAATCTTCATTATTTTTGTATATATATATATATATATATATATTAGTAATTGTTACGTGCATGCAGGATCCTTGGAGATATGTTCATGCAGGTGTACCACACTGTCTTCGATTTTGGTAACCTCCAAATAGGGTTTGCAGAAGCTGCATAATCACCATATTGCGTTCGCGCGCGTGCTACCATGCTACCACTCCTCTTTCTTTTTATTTCTTTTCGTTTTCAACGCAACTTTGATTTATCTCTCTCTCCCTTTTGCACTTATTATATATTGAAAGCTGGCATATATCATTCATAAAATGTTGCCAATACCTACATGGATGGATCATGGATGTACGTCTGCGATGCTATCTCAAATAAAAATAATAATAATTCTATTATTAGAGCATCTGTTTGTTAATTTTTTATTATTGAACAATGAAAATCCTTTAACTATACTACTCTGCCCGGGTTGCCGGGAATACAGCTTACACTTTCTCGTTTATATTCTTTATCTCATATATTCCCATTGGAAGTGGATATATCATATTGTTAATGCCTATTCTTCCGTTTATTGTGCAATAAGTTTTGTTCCAGCCTAACCCCAACAAGATTCTATTCAACCCAACTTTTTGTACACGTTGGACCTAAATTTTCAGTCTGCAGGCTGAGCCTGGGTTAGAAAACTTGAATCTGACCCAATTTGGATTGGGCCTTGGTTGAGAAGTCAGGTAGCTTGAGTCTGACCTAATTCAACCTAAGTCCATTCAAATAATTTCATATATGTATGAATTATATTTATATAAAAACATGTTTTTTAATTATATATACATGTGTATATGTATACAATATATCAATTCTACTCTTAAATTGACCATAAAATCTAAAACAAGATGATTATAGTATATATATATATATATATATATATATATATATATATTACTTCAAAATCAACCTGCTCAATTTGAGTAAGGCTGCATTTGGCATTTCTTACTTTAAAGACCTATGTCCTTTTTGTTGTTAAAAACTCAATGTTCGTATAAGCATTTTAACAGTAAAAATAAATAAATCCTTAAAATAAGGAATATCAAATACAACCTATATCGAGCCTAGTCTGATCCAATCTAAGCCTAAGCCTAACCTGAATTGTTTTGGGTTAAGCTTAGGTTGGGATTGAGGTAAAAACTTGGACTTGGCCTCAGATTAGATCAGCCCCAAGCTGAGATTTGCAACTTTATGGTTGAGCATAAATTGACCTTCGACCTGACCTGACCCTGCCCGAGTTGCAACTGTACTTTCCCTCGATTATATAATTAATGTTTATTCAATAACCATAATAATACACACATGTAATCCTCCTTAACCTAGAGAAGGGTTAGATAGTTATTGCATTAAAGAGGCAACCGGTCCAGAAGCAGGAATAACC
Organism: Nelumbo nucifera; assembly: GCF_055504915.1. Classification (NCBI taxonomy): domain Eukaryota; kingdom Viridiplantae; phylum Streptophyta; class Magnoliopsida; order Proteales; family Nelumbonaceae; genus Nelumbo; species Nelumbo nucifera. The sequence goes on from NC_142651.1 coordinate 110,664,333, forward strand.
CTGACTCGACCCAAAGGCTAATAAGGCATCCAAAATAGATGAACATAAACTTGCTGTTTTACATACGCACAGATGAAGGAGAAAGAAAAGATAGAATTGCATGACTTAGGTATAACCGTCTAATTTACAAACGTGATAAATGAATCACTTAAAAAAAAAAAAAAAACTACTTTTTCATAGCTAATAAAAAAGAAAAGAATACTGTGACATTGCTTTTAGGCTGTGTTTGGTTTGAAGGAAAAGGTAGAGAAACCTGTACATCCCTATCTTTTTCTTCAAACCAAACACAGCCTTATAAAACTTCCATTTATTTATATGATAAGGCTAAGGGTAGGGATGATTAGAATCAGATCCACGTCAACAAAAATTGCTGCTTTTGCTTTGCAACGGTGCAACCCCATCATCATGCCCATTCCATCAATTATCCCATAGAAATTAGAAAAGCGAGAGTAAGATTTGATTTAAAGAATGATTGAATGAATAGTAGATCTGGCTTTATCAACTGCCACGTGAACGCTAAAATCAGTATCCGTGGGCGGGGGAACCCATAACCACAAAGAGCCCAAAGAGGCGTCCCTCCGGAAACGCAACGCAAGAACTTAACTCATACGCTGTTTTATATGAATTGGGATATGCTTATCACAAAGGGTATCTCACACCGACCTCACAGTTGCATCCCACCGTTTATCAGGAGTATCTCTCATGTGTGCTTTCAGCTTGCTCTCTCACAGTCCCACACTAATACAGTTTTTGTGTTACGGTGGTTGTTCGGCATCGATGCTGTTTTTTGAGAAAATGGCATCATATAGACATTATTTCTCTAGCGATGCTTTGAACAACATTTTCTTATTAGGAATATTAATACCAAATAAAATCAATGCTGGTTTTTCAGAAAAATGCAACATTGGTTCTAAATAAAAAATAAACACCATTTTTATAAAAAAACGGAGGTTATAACTCTACATGCGCAACATGACTTTTATAAGAAAACGGTGCGATATTTTCAGTACTAATGCCAAACACCTACGTGATTTCCCGTTTTCCTTGACCAATGCCAAACACCTACGTGATTTCCCGTAATCCCGTTTTCCTTTCCAGGTTCCAGGTTCCAAGCCCAAGCCCAACCAGTAGTTATGCGGCCATAACCCTAGAAAAATTCAAAAGAAGTGACGCCCGTCCCGTCCGCCTCCTCCTCCTCCTCCTCCTCCTCCTCCTCCTCCTCCTCCTCCTCCTCCTCCAACCGCAACTGTAACTGCTCTCTCTCTCTCTCTCTCTCTCTCTCTCTGATATCCTCTTAAATCAAACCAAACAATCCTTAGGCACCGAAACCCGAAATAAAGAGATGCCTTCAAACGAGAACGAAGATGATCAAAACATAGCTGAAGCAGGACAAGGCGACCTCGACGAAGAAGAAAGCGAAGAATATGAAGATGAAGACCTAACCAAGGACGACGACGACGACGAAGAAGAAGAAGAAGAAGACGAAGACGAAGACGAAGAAGATCTCAACTCTCCTCCTTCCACTGTTTCCTCCTCCGGAGACACCACCACCAAGGACGCCCTTCAAAATTCCGCCACCGCCGCCGCCGCCGCCACCACCACCAGCGCCGTCGACGGAACCACTAACGGTACCGTTCCCGAACCACCACCTTCCGAAATTGCCACATCCCTACCCGACCTCACAATCACTCAACCCGTCTCGGCCACGGCTGAAGAAAAGAAGCCTTCAACCACCATCGAAGACTCTCGTCGTCTCTTCCAGCGCCTATGGACCGACGAGGATGAGATCGGTCTTTTGCAGGGCTTCCTCGAGTATACAACCCAACGACGGACCCATAACTCGTCGCACCACCACGACACCGCCCCGTTCTATGACCAGATCAAGAGCCGGTTGCAGCTCGACTTCAACAAGAACCAGTTAGTCGAGAAGCTTCGGCGACTAAAGAAGAAGTACAGGAACGTTGTTAACCGGATCAGCTCCGGAAAGGACTTCGCCTTCAAGAGCCCCCACGATCAGGTCACGTTCGAGATCTCCCGCAAGATCTGGAGCAGCGTGGCCTGTGGAGCTGGTACTGGTGGCGTTGAAGAAGCCGGATTGGATGACGAAGAAACAAACCTTCCCAACCACAAGAATAATAGCAATAGAAACCCTAACGAGGTTAATAACAGTGGTGTTGATAATGATGCTGATGCGAATGACTCGGAAAAGAAGGGTTCGAGGCCTCGGAAACGAAGGAAGAGAGGTGCAGAGGAGAACGTGTTGAATTGTAGGGCCAACTCTGCCATGCCGAATATTGTTGAAGAGACGGTGAGGAGTTGCCTCTCGCCGCTGTTTAAAGAGCTGCTGTATTGCGCAGTTAACGGACACTCAAATGGAGGAGGGTTCGGAGGTCTCGGAGGGGTGGCGTTGAATCCGTTACCCCTTAATTTTGGGGGGGTTGCGATGAGCTTCTCCAAGGGGGAGGTGGTGGACGAGAAGTGGAGGAAACAGCAAGTCTTGGAGTTGGAGGTGTATTTGAAGCGTATTGAGCTGGTGCAGGATCAGATTAAGGCGGCGATAGAGGAATTGAAGGCAATGGAGAGTTGACTTGACGGAAAGTTTTCTGTGGCTACTGGTAATAAGTGTTTGGAGTTTTTGGTTGATCAGTATTAATTTTTCTGGTGCATAATATTTAGTTGATATTTGTAGAGAATGGTTGCAGCATTTGAGTTTCCTGGTTTAATCATCTATTTTACAGAAAAAAACAGTTCCACAATAAGATTTTCTAACATCAATTATGTTTAACCCAAGTTCATTTAATCTGAGGAACCAAATTGGAGGAATTGATGCAATAACTGGTGATGAATGTTTAGTTTAACATGGTTTCAGTGACTGCTTTTCCTATGCTTCTGTAATTTCAATATCCCAATATGTCTTTTTCAGAGTTTCTTGTGCATACATTTATGTTGTATAGATTTACATATCTGAGGTTATATATGAATTCTAATCAATCATATATTTTTGGTCAGACAATTCTGTATGGTTTCCCTTAAACCATTGGGTTTTTTAGTTAGAAGGTCAGGCAGATAGCCTTTTTGCGGCGCCAGTAATTTCTTTTTATGTAAAAAGTATTTGCCTGGAGCAATTTCAGGTCTGCTGTGTACCTGCTGAAAGTGGAGAAGAGGCAAGAGGAGAATAGTTATGAGAAGTCTGACTTTATGGTAAATCAATTGTAGCATCTTTATACTTAGTTTTTTTTTTCTGTTGATCCAATCCTTTGTTTTTTAAAAAGCATTGTAGTGTTTTTTTTCCCCCTTGTACTACCTTATTCTTGCTCTTTGCCTTGTTCCAAGAAATGTTGTTTATGAACAACAATCGGCTTGCTCTTGTCCAATAAAAAGGCACCTTACTTAAATAAGATCTCTTTCTCTTCTGTATCAGTATTCTCTCTGCTGCAAATTAAAATATGTCTATGCATAGTAGGCTCACTTTCTTCAAAATGTTACCTTTCATGTTGAACTAATTAAATACAAAATCGACTTTAAACACATTTTGAATTTAATTCCATTTTCTATTTAACATAATCAGATAATTGGCCATCTTCCTTGTAGCAAGAAGCTTATTACTTGTGTAGACAAATTTTCTTGTTTTAGCAGTTTTGACAGACTAATTAGGTTCATTTTTTTTCATTATCCCAATTGCCACCTTCTTATTAGACTGTCAAAAGGAAAAACTCTTTATAACTGAAAAAACAAACACATTAGAAATAAGTATATTAATGCAGCCCTTAGTTGATTGAGATTTGATATCAGGAAGGAGAGAGGCGGCTAGTGATCATTGGGTTAAGTTTGAATATAGTAAGGTGTAAGGGGTTAACGTTTAAACTGGTTCTAAGGGGTCAATAGTTATAAGGTCAAAAATAAAAAGGGAAGAGAGAGAGAGAGAGATCAGTATTTAGAGGACATGATTAATTGACAATACTTGAGAAAATTTTAGTTAGAGCTATTAAATAATGAAAGGATCTAAATTTGTTTAAAACTTGTTTGGTTGATTTACTTGAAAGAGTCTAGGGCTTGGATGGATCTAAATTTGTTTAAAACTTATAAATAGTCTTAGAGGACACTTGCTAAGTACAAAAAAAGTCCAAGAGAAAATAATATAATCAAGATAAATTGTGGTTAGAAATTGACGATTCAACAATTACTCAATAGAATGAGATTGCCGGGGCCTCAGTGCAACATTTTAAATCTATTTTTAGAAGACCCTTGAATGGTATGGTGTGGGTTGAAGGATTGGAGTGGCCAAGGTTAGGATTAGAGGCAAGGGTATGGATAGAAAGAAAATTTGAATTGGAGGAAATAAAAGAAGTATGTTTTCTATTGATAGATCAAAAGCTCCAGGCCCATATGGTTTTCTAGTGGCTTTTTATCAAGACTGTTGGGACATACTAGAAAAGGACTTATTGGTAGTCTTTGAGAAGTTCTATAGAAGAGTAATTAATCCAGGGATGAATTCCACTTTCATTGGTTGGTACCTAAGAAGAGGATGCTGTCCATCCGAGAGACTTTAGGCCAATTAGTTTAGTGAATAGTTTGTACAAGATTATTGCCAAGGTGTTGTCTCTTCAGATTAAACAAGTCCTTCCCTCCATAATTGCACCTAATCAAGAAGCCTCTGTAAAAGTAAAACAGATAGCTGATCAAATTTTAATAGCAAATTAAAGTGTAGAGGATTTCAAGAAGTTAGGAAGAAAGGAAAGGAGTGGTATGCGAGCTTGATTTAAAGAAAGCCTATGATATGGTGTATTGGTACTTTTTGTTGGAAGTGATGAAAAGTTTTGGATTTGGGGATAGATGGCATAAATGGGTGATGGGATATGTTAGAACATGTCAATATTCTGTTTTCGTAAATGGGACAATGGTGGATTTTTTTTTTCTTGACATATAGGAGAATAAGGCAAGGAGACCCTCTATCCTCTTTCCTGTTTACTTTGATATCAGAGGTTCTTGGAAGACTGAGGGTTCATTTGGTTTGTGGATAGGATTGGAATCAGAATTGGAATCACCTATTCATCATGCATGTTTGGTTTAGTTGTGAATCGGAATCGGATTCCGATTGTTGTTGCTTGATTCATTTGGGGTTGGAAACAGAATCAATTGAAATTTTTTAATTTTGTAGTTTGCAGATGATACGGTGCTTTTTTGTGAAGGAGATTTAAGTTGGATTGGGAATCTAAAACTTGTGCAATTATTCAAGAAAATATCTAATTTTAAGGTGAACTTTGAGAAAAGTTCCTTAGTGGGGATAAATATGGGGGAAGGAGAGATCCTATAAAGTGCAGACATTTTTGGTTGTGTGGTGTCTAACTCGTCATTGAGTTATCTAGGCTTGCCCTTAGATGATAATCCAAACTCCAAAGAATGGAATGCTCTGGAATCCAGTCGTTGAAAGGTTTGAGAAGAGACTAGCTGCTTGGAAGAAAAATTGTCTCTGGGTGGGAGAATCACATTGATTAGGTCCACCTTAGTTAACTTGCTTGTTTATTATTTGTCGATGCTCAAAATTCCAAGGGAACAACTAGGAAGTTCGAAAAATTAATGAAAGATTTTCTTTGGGTGCCAAGGGGAGAAGAAGGATAATAGGGTCAGTTGGGACATGGTGAGAGAAGCGAAAAAATTCGGAGGGCTTGGGTTAGCGAACATTTAGAAAAGAAACTAGGCTCTTTTGAGGAAGTGGTTGTGGAGATTTTCATTAGAGAAGGAAAAGTTGTGGGCTAGGATAATAAAAAGTATTCATGGGCTTGCAGTCAATGGATGGGATGTTGGGATTATGGCTATGACAAAAGAGCCTCACCATGGAAAGCAATCCAAGATACTTTGCCTTTATTCTTGCCTTTCATCGGGTATGATTTGCACTCAGGCAATCTCATTAAATTCTGGGAGTAAATTTGGGTTGGGGATCTTCTTTTGATGGTCCAATTTCCTTCTATGCTTTGCCCAATGTCAAGCACCAGCCTATTTCTACCTTTTTGATTCCTTCTCATTCTAATTTTGGCATTAGTTGGAATCTGGGATTGAGAAGGGCCATTAGAGATACAGAATTAGATAGTACCTCGACTCTTTTGGGTATATCCTTGTAGGAGTTTTCCTGGATTCTACAAAGCCTGATAGTCAGATTTTGAAATCTTCCTCCTATAGGTTGTTCACTTTTGCTTCTTTATTCAACGCTTCAACTCAACTGGCCTTTAATCCTAGGTTGCATTTTCCTGGTGTAGACCTATTCCACCGAGGGTGGGGTGTTTCTGTTGGGAAGCATTCCTGGAAAGAATCAACACAAGTGATTTGCTTCAAAGAAAAAGACCCAAGAGTTGTTTATCCCCTCATTGATGTGTTCTCTATAAAGCCAAAGGTGAGACTGGTAACCACTTATCTCCTACCATTTTGCTAATAGTATTTGGGAATAGTTTATTTCTTTGTTTGGATGCAGGTGGTCCCCCCACTTAATATGCAAAGCTTGTTTGCCTCTACAACTTTTAGTTGGCCAAAGAAAAGGGGTAGGGTGATGTGTAGGTAGGTGCGTAAGGGCGGCTATATGTTGGACAATATGGGAAGAAAGGAACTTAAGGATCTTCTCAGACAAGGAGAGAAAGCGTAGAAACTTTATTGGAAGTGATCCAAATAGGCTGAAGACTCTGAACATGTTTGAAGATTTTACAATGGTAGATTTATGAAGGAAATGGATCAAGATAGAAAATTCTGACCCAGCAAAGGTGGTTGCATGTCCTATTTGGTCTCCTCCTAGTGGCTTTATCAAATTGAACTTTGATGGTTAGCAATGCTGGTAATCTTGGGCCTTGAGGCATTGGGGGAGTTTTCAGGAATGAGGAAGGAAATGTAATTGCATGTTTTCTGGAATGATGAATGTTTTCAGGAATGAGGAATGAAATGTAATTGTAACAGGTGACTCTTCAGGCAGAGATTTTGGTGGCTTTGGAAGGAGCACAAAGAGCTAAAGAGCTGTGTATTAGAAAGCTGATTATAGAAGGAGATTATAAGGTGGTATTGGATTAAAAGATCTGATAATTCTTTCTGTGCTCAATTGTAATTGCATTTGTTTTCTTCACACCTGTCGGGTGGTCTTATTGGTTGGTAGAGTTAAGAAAGTTTATCTCCCCTTTCATGTACTAATCCCTTAATTCTGTTAATGAAAAGCACTTGTTATTGATAAAAAAAAATGCACCTGGTGTTTCCATAAGTCAAAAAAAAAAAAATGCACTTGTTATTGATCCAAAAAAAAAAAAAAAATTGCACCCAAACTAAATGTCTTCAAATAAGTCAAACTAAGGATGCTGACTATCCGAACAACATGCTTAGAAGAGCAGTTTGTTCCTTGAAAAAAAATGCTTGTGTTTACTGTATGCTTGGTCGTGTTAAAATTGTCATCATAAATTTAAATGTATCCATACAAGCTAACAGATCCTTTTACAGTAAAAAATACCATGACCTCCTCTCAGGTTTTACCTATTAACTTGGAGTCTCTCGAATGTGAATTGTTTTCTTGTTGCGAGTTTCAAAAACAAATTAAAACCATCTGGTTTAGAAAAATGTTGCTTAAAATGAAAACACAAAATTGTTCTTTTTTTTTTCCAAAACTGAAATCAAAAACAAATTCTTGAATTCCTAGTTTAGGAGCATGCTTTCATCTGGTTCCTTTAGTATCATTTCTCATCATATAATATCTGTGCTATAAGCTTTATTTTGGTGTTGACAACCATCATTTTAGGGGTGTTCTACGTCTACAACATGAATGTTTTTGTTTTAATTTGTGTTTGAAATTGACATCAGTAAAAAAAAAAACAAGGGTAAATTACAAAAGTCGCCCATGTACTATGGGGTCAGTGATGGTTACCCACTCGAGCTTTTAAGAACCAATTTTCATAAGACCCCAAAATTCATAAAAATTTGGAGTTTTTGAAAGATAAACAAGTAGGTTATTTTAATGTGCACAACAATTTAAATTACTGTTATGTCTATCCCAACTCATTACCTGAATAATAGAAAAAGTATGTAGAAAAGAAGAAGATGAATCACAAATACAAAGGAGATCAAGTCATAACGCAGATAAGCAGAATTTCCCACGTTAGCGGTGGGTGGTAAGACAGAAGGATTTTCAGTCACCTCCAGGTGTGCACACACGAATGGCCTTTTCAAAACGTGTGATCACATCGTCTAATAGAATGGCATACCATCCGTTCATTTAACCCAGACTGGCGGGTCGGTGTCGAGGTATGGAGCAAATTGTGTGAAAATAATTTTGGGAAGGTTGTGTTGTTGGTATTGTTGCAAATAGAAAACCTTTCTCTTGGTCTATTTCTCCAAATTTGACCCCACAGGCTCTACAACAATGAAATAGATTGGACCACAATAGATGGATACTCCCCAATAGATGGGCCCAACAATGAAATAGACTGGGCCACAATAGTGAAAAGGCCAGTTTTAGATTGGACCCCGTCCAGTCCATTTGGACGGATTGGATGGACCAACAAGACATTGGATTGGACCAATCCAGTCCAAAATATTTATTAGATTGGATTGGATTGGACCTGGTCCATCTGGAACAAATTTATATTGGATTGCGTTAGATTAAGACAATATCTGGTCTATTGATATTAGATAAGAATGTGTCAATGGACCGGGTTTCAGTTGAAACCAATCTAAATCAAAATGAATTTGAACAGATTAAACGGTTCAGACGTTGAATTGAACTGGTCCAAATTGGTCCAAAACATTCTGGATTGGATTGGATATGGTCCATTTATAATGGTCACACATGGGACTGGATCTGATTAGACCAAATCCAGTCCAATTGACACCCCTATTTCCATCTACCCCATCTCTCTCCAGATCACGGCTTACCTGGTCACCATGTTTTGTCTCTCGACAGGTATGATGTACGATCGAGAGAGAATCCTAATATTTCCCTCACAAAGCAGCTTCTCACCACCCTTTGATCAAATTATCAAGCGGTAACATTCCATTAATCTCCTCTATAACGATTGAGGACGTCTCCGTTGCTTATGCCCCACATTTCAACCCTTCTCTACAAACTTGTCCAAGTTGGATCCGCATCTTCTCAATGCATTTAGGGATGGAAATTTTCTCAATTTTTCTGATCTCCATGGGGATTAGTCCAGAATGGGGTGGGGATGGGGTGGGGACGGGAAGAGTACTCCTAGCCCCGTGGTCCCTTGTCATCCATCTGTATGGACCCTTGTGTATATGCATGTACATTATGTATATACGTATGTATATTAATATTTTAAAAGATATGGTTGATTGTATTCAAATATGGGGATAGGAATCGCTCTCTGTCCTTTTCCCGCCCCATTGCTATTCCTAAATGCGAGGGACACCAACCAAGTTTAAAAAATATGTATGTATATTAATTGGCGTTTTATTGCTGATTTGAACTGTAATAAAGCTGGTTTCCTTGTCTGATGCTACCGGTGATGTGTCCTCTATAGGCAGCCGATCCCGTCTATCTAGTGGCTGGTAACGGAGACTTGGGATTCAATCCCTTCTTCACCACCCTTTTTCATTTTTTTGGCAAAACTCTGGTTTCACTATTCTGTCCCACTGATTTTAATCTCATTCAAGCATCGAGTAATATTAATATTTAAGTGGTATTACTGTGTCAATGCATTTGAATATTCAACAAGAGTTCCCTCGTGCCAGATAGCCTAATATGACCATGGATATAGTCCACTTTCATGTCATGAACATCTTTCCTAATTATTTGTGAACTGGTTGCATAATCAACGTCCCAAAATGTGAACTGGTTTCTAAGTGTACCAACAAGTGATCCAGGTGGAGTTTCCAACGTAACACCAATCCTCCCGTGCCAACATATATTGTCATCCCTGCTGATTGATTGGTATTCACACACGTATTGTTTGCAGAGTCAAGGATGAAGATTGTTATACATCCATACTCTTTAATTGCTGTTACTTGTAACTATTTGCTGGAACGTTAATGTAATATCTCATTGAATGCTCATATGATATACATCTTATAAATTGTTGTGGGTTTTATATATTTTGACATTAGGATTATACTTTAACAAATTATTAATTAATATTTTAATCTACAATAAATACAAATATTTTTATTATTTAGAAAAATAATTATTATTTACAAAATACACGATATTTTAACACTACTTTGAATTATTCTTTTGTTACTAAAAAAGTAAAAATCATAAATAAAAAAAAATGATTTTATAATTAAAATATAATAATTACACTTAGACCATCTATATCATGTCCTATTACATAGATTAATGTATCTCTTCATACCATGGTTTTTAAAACCGAACCGGTGACCAAACTGGTCAGGAGTCCGGTTACCGGTTCAAACGGTCCAATTGTTCGACCCAAACGACCAGTCCGTTCTAACAAAAAAAAATAAAAAAATTTAAAGAATTTGAAAAATGGTTAACTGGCCAGTTCAGCGGTTTGCTGACCAAAATCAACAGTTTTGGGGAAAAAAGCGGGTTTGGGGAGAAACGGAACCAGTTAGGTGACCGGTTCCCGGTTTTTCCAGTCCGGTCCGGTTTTGAAACCATACTTCATACAGTCTACAAAATATGCACTTCTTGCATAATTATACATTGTATAACTTTGTTATTCAAGTATATCTATATCTATCATATCCATATACGTCCAACACATCGAAATATATATCCACAAGGTTCAAGATGTCGATACAGCCCAATACATCCCTTGCACCCACTTTTTTTTATTTTTTATTTTTTTTCATGAACCTGGTTTAAACTTCAGAGGGGTCAGTCTATAGCCCTTCTACCCCCTGAACCGGATTAAACCCCAAAACACCCCGTAGGAGCATATCAGGAGACTTCCAATACGGGCTGACAAAATTTTGCACCTTACAAGACAATATCAGGAGACTTCCATTTTCAATCCAAGACAATATACAAGAGAAGAATGATGCACAATATTAATATTTCAAACATTGATGCACTGGCAAAATAAGCAATACATACCAACGTTTTTGAATATAATCTTGCTTTTTAAATATATGCATCTCCATTAATAAAAATTGTGGAGTCTGCATTTAAAATAGAGCTTCAAATTTTACGGGTAGTTATTTAATGCATCTGATATTTTGAACCTCGCTTTAATCAATAATTGTATTTTAATTTACAATTTGTGAAATCCAATATTGATGGGGAAGGAAAGGATTCGCAATAAACCTAATTACAACATGATCTAAGCACTGCCGAGTACCATCAAGGATCATTAGACCAGACTGGTATGAAAGAAAATAAAATAGAGGCATACTCCAACTGTTCATTGTTTTTAAGATCCAGCCACATGACACGGTCACGTGATCACACCCACCACGCAAATGCATATGTGCGTGCAATTGTGTCATTTAACTTCAAACTAGGAGAGCAAAACATCTACCAAGGTGATCCACAGTCCATAACTGTCATAAATCCAGAGCAAACACAACAGGCCAACATACATGAATAAACAAGATGGAAAAGCTATATATATTATTTGTACATCTATTTCCTTCAAATCAAATCCTCTTGTTAATACTAAAACAAGGTTCAGTCTTCATTGCAAAGTTCCCGAGGTTGAAGAGAAATTGACTAGTCTTCGTCACTATCATTGCTGAAAACTGAAGCTACCTTTGCTTTCTTTGCAGCACCACCGAACGAGTTCTGAAAATTAGAAGAAATGAATTAGTTGGAATAAGCATCGTTCTCACCGAATACAAAGTAATAAACAACATATAATGAAATGAGCCATCTAGTTGACTCCGGAAATGTTAACATGTCAATTCATTAGAATAGTTGCGAAGGGAAATTGTAATACCAAAATAATACGGGGGAAACTATCTAACCTCCCCTCATGGCCTCACTTGGTTGAAATTTGATAAATGTTAACCATAAATCCCCTATCACAGAAAAAGTTAGCATGTATCTTTTAATTTTTAATGACAAAAATAACCTTAACTAAATGGTGAACCTCCTTTATTAATTTTTACATGCCCAAAATACCCCTATTGAATTTGTTTCTTTATTGTATAGTTTTGAGAAAATTACAGATAGTATCTTGTACTTTAGGGGTAATGACCTCAACAAGTGGAACACTTGGCCACTTATACCATTACCTTCCAGAGATAAGTGGAACACTTGGTCACTTATACCTTGACCTTCCAGAGAAAAAAAAGGTCCAGCCACTAACGCATCATATATGGACACCTCGAAACATTTCAAAATCCCAAAAAACCTCATTAATTTTGACACTGATGAGCTATTTTCATTAATCGGCTGTGGACATTGCTCTTATAATCTTCCTCGTGACCCAACCAAAGTGGTAGTGAGCAAAGTCCCAGGCCCGCCCACCACCAGTCCACCTCTCTCTGCTCTGCGTGGCCCAACCAAAGTGGCAGTGAGCAAAGTCCTTACCAACACAAAACCATAGATCAGAGTAGAGGTGTAAATCGAGTCATGCCACCCGTGGCCCAGTACAATTTTGAGTCGACCCAATTTTGACCCGCCTGCGGCCCAGGCATGGCACGACCGAATGGGCTGTCAGGCCTAGGATTTCAGGTCCGTGGGTCAGCACGACACGACCAAGTGGACCATGCTGCCCGCAGCCCGCATCACGGCCCATATATATATTTTTATATATTTTGTATAATATATATATTATATTATATATAATAATTATATAATATATATAATTTTATTTTCAACTTTATTATATTATTTCATTTTATTATTGTGTATACATCAAAATTCATATAAAATAAAATTTTAAGATCTTTTTTAATTTTTTGTATATATTTTTAATTTATGTTAAAATTTTCATTATTTTTTCAAAAATTTTACAAAACATGGCTTGACCCGATCTATGGCCCAGCCTAGCCCAAGGCTCGACCCACTGACCAGTCCGGCCCACAGCACAAGATGGGCCCATGTAGGCTCAGGCTCGGGCCGTGGGCCGTCTGGTCGACCCCCCAAAATATCGTAGGGGATGGAAGCACGGCCTGACTCGGCCCACAGGCCGACACGACACAACCCACACTTTGCATGGGCCACATGCAAGTCGTGTCATGCTAGCCCAGCATAGCCTGATTTACACCTAAAGATCAGAGATCCATCTCTGGAGCATGACTAGAGTAGAATCGTATAAGTTTTAGAGATCTCCATCATGTTCAATTCCTCAAAGATACCAACCGACAAACCTTCCCAGAAACGCGAACATTAACTATTTTAGGTTCACTGCTGCCAAGGACATGCTTGATTCACCAGGACTCAACACCAACCAGCATGGTTTTCAAAACCTGACCGAACGGTCGAACCGAAAAAACCAGAAACCGGTCAAGTGATCGGTTCCGTTTTTCCCCAAAACCAGATTTTCTCCAAAAACCATTGATTTTGATCAGTAAACCACTGACCCGAGCGATTAACCATTCGAACTGTTGGAACGGTTTTGACCCTTTTTTATTTTATTTTTTTTATAAAAACGGGCCATTTTTATAACAATCGGACCGTTCGACCAGGAACCGGACCCCTCACCGGTTCGTTCTCCAGGTCAGTTTTAAAAATTTTGCCAACCAATTAACCCCTTGCAGATTTTTTTAAAGCCTCGACTTTTTATCTCAACCAAACTGTTTGTCTCTACTCAAGGCCTTACCAGTTACTTCCCATTGCTGTCCACACTTCCCAATTTAAACGATACTCCCGTCCACCCTACCAACCCATCATTGGTGATATTTCCTGGTTTTATATTTTGTGTTCCATTTTGTTGATCCGTTTAAAAGAGCAATGTGCGAGTCACCATCATCGTGCCGTTCCAACTAGTACAAACCTGCTGCTGCAATTGCACTTCCAATGCTTATTCAAGGCATAGGTGGATTAAGGAAGATTTGGGAATACTAGATTCTTTCACAAATTAGCAATTGGAAAAAGGAAGAATTTTGTGACCAAATTAGAGGTAAAAGCGAGGGTGATTACCAATCAGGATGATATAGCCAAGAAGTTTGTGGACCACTTCAAATCCATTTATAAGAGGCCTTTGAATGACAGCTCAGTAGTGGAAGGGGTGCATTGGCCAAGCAAAAGGATAGGTGGGCAAAAAGGAATTTTGAGGAAGAGATTAAACAAGCAATGTTTTTAATGGACAAAGTAAAGCTCCAGGCCCGAATGGCTTCACAATGGCTTTCTATCAGAGATAATAAAAGATGATTTGCATTAAGGAATTTGCAAATAAGCACATAGTAGACCGCGGAGTTAATGCAACCTTTTGGCTCTAATCCTAACAGGCCCAATGCCTTTTTTTTATTAATAACAATAAGCTTTTTTTTATTGATAATAACAATAAGCTTTATTAATGAATAAGATTTGTGAAACTTTAATTACAGAAAGGGGGAGGTAAACTATCTTAACTCCCCAACAACAAAAAGGACAGAAAAAATCTAAAAATTAGCCCAAAACAGAAATTCCTTAACCACCCCTTGCTTAGCTAACCAATCAGCCATTGAGTTACCACTTCTCTTGACCCAGCTGTACTTCACCTCAATATCCTTACTCAGCCATTTAAATTTTTTCTTTTCATTACTGTAGCTCAACAAACCACTGTTGTCTCCATTAGAGAACAATAGCAACCTGCTCCTAATTGTGGGTGTAAAGCTCAACTTTGATGGCAGCTCTATAGATAATCTAGGCCCCTCTGAAATTGGGATGGAGAAGAAAGATTTATGGATCTGTTTTCTACCCCAATAGGTGTGGGAGACTCTTAGAGAAAAAGTTTTGGCACTTCTACAAGGGCTCAAAATGGCTAAACAACTAGATATCCAACAATTGGAAGTGGAGGGAGATTGGAAATTGGTAATAGGATGGATGCAGTAAAACAATTTGGGCACTTGATCCCTTGGACAACCTGTAAGGGAAATTATTCGCCCAACAAGGGCTGGAGGTCTGTTTTAAATGGACCAGGAGATCAGCCAATGCAAATGCTGATTCTTTAGCAAAGCAAGGAGTTAGTAGGGAGAACCTATTTTGGGCGCGTGTTTAATTTGTGTTGAGCGGTCACCTTGCTTATGAAGGTGGCAGTTATACTCAATCTCCTTGAACATTAATCAAAGTCACTGTTTACCATCAAAAAATATGAAGCCATCCAGGAACCTAAAAGCTCTAATAAGTGATAAAATGAGAAGAGTAGACTAACATGGTTTGGTCATGTGCAATAGAAGACCACCAACTACTCCAGTCAGAGAAGTGATTTGTTACAAGTTGAAAGGGCTAAAAGAATTAGGAATAAACCGAAAAGGATGAGTAGAAGTAAATAGAAATGGTTTAGGCACTAATAAGTTAACAGTGGATATGGCTTTAAATAGAACAGATTGACAAAACAGGATTCATGTAGTTGTCCCCATCATAGTTGTGCCTAGGCGTCACCTAGGCGACTATGCGCTTTTCAAAGAACACCTCGCCCAAACGCCAACTATATTAGACGCATTCTTATAGAAATATTTATTTAATAAAAAAATATAAAATATATAATATTTTATTGGTTGTATTAGTTATTATAATAGAACCTATTGCATGTTATCATGCTTTTGTATTGAGGAAAGTAAAAACAAAGTTAATCTTCGAGGGTTTCACATTGACAATAGAATCGAAGTATCGACCTGAGGAAGATGAGAGAACAGCCTCCATCATTCCCACAGTCCTCTAAAGTCAAGGTGAGTTAACCCTTCTTCTTTTTAGTTTTGTCCTCTATTTCCTGGTTTAAAAAAGTGGTTACGCCCCATTTTCTCCTCTTCCTTTTTGTATCTTTTCTCCAAGTTTTTTTAATCATTTTATTGGACTAAAACAGGGGCTCCGCGCCCTTCTTTTGTTCTTAAATTTCCTGCATGTTTTCAGCTTTTTTTTCTCATTATTGGTGTCTGAAACAGGGGCTCCACCCCTTCTTTTATTCTTCATATTCTTCTTTTATTTTAATATTTTTTACCAGCTTTTCTGGGTCTAGAACAGGGGCTCCGCCCCCTTCTTTTGTTCTTAATTTCTTCCATTTTTTCAGCTTTTTTTTTTGTTCTCATCATTGGTTTCTGAAACAGGGGCTCCGTCCCTTCTTTTCTTCTTCATATTTCTTCTTTTATTTTAATATTTTTCACCAGATTTTCTGGGTCTAGAACAGGGGCTCCGCCCCCTACTTTTCTTTTTCATTTTCTTCTTTTATTTTAGTATTTGTTCCCTATGTATTGTTGATCTAAAATCTTCAGTTCTTTCAAGTTCCAAGCACAAAAGTAAATGCAGAATACATAAATCCCAAAAAAACTAGTTCAAAAGGGTAGAAATCCATCGGCAAAGTCGCCTAGGCGAGGGGCTAGGCGCCTGGGCACCCCAAAGTCGCCTAACCTCACCTTGGCGCCTTGAAAACTATGGGCCCCATATAGTTGGGATAAGGCATGGATGATGATGATGATGTTACTAAGTTTTATCAAATAAGTTTGATCATATCCATTTCGTTGTTCCACACATCCATCTGAACATTTGCATTTCTCCCCCACTCACTTTCTAGACAGGTTATTTCTTGATTGCCAGCCTTATAACCATTTAATAAAATTTTCCTTTCAGTTTAAGAAGTATTGTCCTACAACATAAAATTCCAGATGAGCCCCTCCAATTTGTCCATCTGACTCTAATTCTATGGGCAACATCCTCAATCTCTTCTTTGTTATGGATTACCAAACTAATTTAATGGAATTGGTCAAAATTCAGATATCTCTTGGTCTCCAATCCCAAGTGTACCCTAATATCTAGTCCTAAGTTCACATTGCATATATTTTGTTTTAGCCCTATTATTTTAAAACCCCTTGTTTTTATTTTGAAAAAAGTAAGGTATATAATTCAATGTTTTAAAAGCGCAAGGGCCAATTTGCACCTGAGGCACATGCCTTTTTAAGAAAAGCGCAAAATTACAAAAAAAAAACTAAAAAATCAAAAACAAAATGCCAAAAAAAATTTAAAAATGCAAAAAAACCAAAACATATTTTAAACTTAAATTTTAAAATAAATGTTTTAAAAAACCTATTATCTAAAATTAAAATAAAAGCAAACATATAAAGCATTTTCAAGCATGTAAAACCCACAATCTCTTTTTCTCTTTAATTGCATTGCTTCAAGTAGCTAATGTGATGTAAAACATATTGCATTCTTGATTCTATGAGTCGCCTTTGTACCATGCCCCTCGAGGCAAGCCCGAACAAGTCTATGTTAGGGTCTGAAATTCTTATTTCTCACATAAAAAATAATGATTTTACAACTTTCATTGCCTTTTAAGAAGATATTTTATTGCAATGAATGAATGAACAATATTAGCAAATAGGGAGTTCTCAAAAAACAGCAAAAAAGCGCAAAAAATTAAAAAGGTGCATGCCTGGACTGAAGCGCAAGGTGCATCAGGCACACCAGGCATGCCTTTTGAAAGGGGTGCGCTTAAGACCCGGGCAAGGCACATACCCCAAAACGCGCCTCGCCTGTGCGCCTAGGTGCGCCTTTTAAATCACTGATTTAATTAAACAAAATAAAAATTGATATTCTTTAACCCACTTTGAAATCAGTCATTATTAAGTTCACATTTTAAAATCCCTTGTTTTTAAGGTTTTTTCCATAAATCTGGTTTTGCTTTGGGTGTGCCTAGGGCTTCCACTGAAACCAAAAAGGTAGTTACTAAATTCTGGTTATCTGGGATTCTTTACAGAGTGCCCGTTCACAAACTTGAGCCCACACTGCTGCACTTTTTTTTATCAGCAGAAGTTTCATTAATCATAATATGAAATTTGAGCTTACAAATTTGTGGATACTTTACCCACAACCATCGGAGTAAACAGATACAACTAGAGTTGCAATCCCCCAAAATCAGCCTTACAATTTAGCCCAAAATAAGTGCTGCCTGTTTGCCCCTTGTTTGGCTAAAGTATCTGCCATGCCATTTGCAGTTCTTCTCACCCATTTAAAAGTAACACTCAGTTCCCTTGTTATCATTTCAATTTCCCTAATCCTTGGCCTGTAAACCCAAGGGGTTTGGCTGTGAAATTTTGTCCAGGAAATCACCACCTGAGAGTCCCCTTCCACTTCTAACCTTTGAAATCCAAACTGTTTTGCAAGTTTCAGCCATTGAAGCAGAGTCATTAATTCTGCTATCAGTGGATCCCCTTGCTCTATGGGACCAGAATAAAGTGCCCGTACCTCACCTTCTGTATCTCGAAATACAACCCCTAAACCATTACACCAAGCAAAGGGGCTTACATTAAGAGCTAACTATAAATTGAAGGCAAGTTGGGATCCAGAGATAAGATAAAATGTTTGGACAAAAAACCAGTCGAATGGAAATAAGGATTGCTTTCAAAAGGATGTATGCTCAGTTTGCTAAGAAAGTAAGAAGTGCTTTATGCAATCTCCTTGATTATTATTTCTCTCTCCACTTTGTCCACATCAATGGCTGAGATTCTTGAAAAGAATGAGCATGGGGGACACATTGAAGAAATACCATATTGTGCCATAGTTGTCAAAGCAATGCCTAGGCAACATGGTGCCCATGGAGGGCCGCCTCACTTCAGTGCCTATCCATTTTGTAAATGGTGCTATAAAATACCTTTATATTCTTTATACTTCTAGTTTATAATAATAAAATATATAGTATTAGACTAAATTATTCATTTTGTGGATTTATATACTAGTCTCTCTTTATTATTTTCTTATTTTGGTAGGGTTCAATCAACACACATATTGGTGTGTATACTGTCTTTAATCCTTGAAGACAACAAAACCTGAACCAGAAACGAAAAAGTAAATTCTTTGCAATCAAGACATTCTTCTTTTTTTTTATCAATAACACATGAAAGGATTTTATTAATTTTAAACGAAAGCAGAGAAACAAAAAATTGTGGAAGAAACAGAAGACACCAGATGTCTAAACCCCCCAAACATTACAGTTGAGCCCAAAACATACTGTCTCTGAACCCCTTGCTTAGCAGTCCATCTGCCAGACTATAGGAAGATCTAATCCAATTGACCGGAATAAGCATGCCCCTATAGAGCCATTTGACATGCCGGGCATTCCTTAGGTGCCAAGACACTCCCTCTCCCTTCTTTACTTGTCTTTAGACATAAACAGGGGTTAAGCCCTTATATTTTCTAAATGTTCTGTTCTTTCTTCTTTTTCTTCTCATGAATATGCTGATTTTCTATGCTTCAATATAAAGCATACTTTTTATGAAGATTAATAATAATTACTAGGTCTCCTGCTGGTCAAGGTGCCAACCAGCTGGTGGTAAGGTCCCATGTCGGTGGTAGCGGAGACTTGGGATTGAATCCCGCCTGCACCTGGGTTGGTTGGGGGGCGGGGGGTTATGGGCTACCCCCCGTTGTTTAGCCCTTCAAAAGATATCAGAAAAAAAAAAAAAAAAAAAAAAAAAAAAAATTGCTTGCTGGTTGGTATGGAACCTAGTGAGTTACCCTAGGATTCTATGTTTCCATTAAAAAAAAGACATGACCTAGGCCACAAGGCACCCCCCCTTCCCGTAGCCTATACTTGGTGCCTTGAAAATACGCCCGGTGGATGGGAGTAGGATAACCACCACCAAAGGTGTAGGTCTTAGCATTATACCTCCAAGGAAAGTATACAAAGTTTTTGGAAAGTGGCTTTGGAATTTTGACAATGAAACAATATGTGCTGGAAGCAGATAATAGGAGGTAAATATGGAAATAGGCATCTTGATTGGAATGTCAACCCTATTGTGTGAAGCATCTCCTACCTTATTCCAAATGCCTAGAAACAAAGATGCTTCAATTTCTGAATTATGAGGTTACTTGAATAAAAAAAAAATCTTATGAGGTGGTGACCAATGAGATTTTGTGGTGGATGCCATGTTAATGACTCAGATACAAATACGGTACACCATTTACAGAACAAAATCTTTATCCAAAGAGAGGATAGAAGGATTTCATTTTTAAATCCTAAGGTTTTTTATGAGTAATTCTACATGTTATTTATAACAAATCTTTTTATGCTGCATTTGTCATAGGGTCTAGCCTGTACCTACAGCTACTTTGTATACATTTCTGACTCTATACAGAAAATATGTGAAGAAAAAAATGCTGCTTCACATACCTTGGATGAACCAGTCTTGGAGGAAAATCCAAACTTCAATGTCTTCCGCTGATTCAGATCTGCCAGTGCAGTAGCACTTCTCAATGTAGTAGGAGTTGCCCCTGCTTGATCATTTTGATGTTGTTGTTTATGGGCATCTGCTCTAATTGGATGTTAAAAAACAAACTCAAAACATGATTTATCTGAATCATTAAAAAATTAGAACAGAACAAGGGGGATTTATGCACACATAATAGCTTAATATAGGTGTACTATCGCAATAAACATGAATGGATACATTTGAGCAAACTTGGCCATCTCCCTTTCTTGACGTAGTTGTTCACGCTTTTGCCGGTCATCACGACTGCTACTTCCATGCATTTCTTTCATTTCCTTGAACCGCTGTTAGCATGATAAGTATTTATTGCCAGATTAGATTTAGACAAGGACAGAACCTAAGAAATATATGACTTTTTCAATCTATTCTTGAACCCACAAAAGAACCTTACCTTTCTGTGATTGTGGTCATATGAACTAAGGTGAACTTCAAATTCCATGGCCAATTTGTACTGCTTGTTACAGAGATCACAATAAAACACCTTACGTATTTCTTTCACCTCAGTTTGAATTTTCTGCTCACGTTCTGCTATGACCTGGATTTTCATCATGTGCACGAAGCAGGCAGTAGAAGCCACCAGGTAATAAAAACTGCAGGAAATTCTCAAGACTCTCCAAAGTTGATGTTCCCTTAACATATACAATTCCCGTCAAAAGACACACATATATGCTATATGCTGCCTTCTGTTATTAGATGTACATTTCAGAAAAAGTAAAGCATCAACCTCAGAACATCTGATAATGGCAAACATGACAGACAAACCTATTGGTTTGATATGACCTACCTCCCGCTTCTTTGCCTGCTCCTCAGTCTCCTCTACCTCAACATCAAGTTTCTTTCGCTGAACATTCTCTTCAGCAGTGAAAAAATCATCTTGTTCTTGCTTCCCCACTCCTAACTTTGGATCTCTAATCCCAGCTTTTATTGGTTCAACTATTCCTGCACACAACCCCCATGTTAAAATGACAAGAGTACAAATAGTAAGATAATAGAAAATGGAGTGTTGTTACATTAATATTTTGGGAACAGATTGTAAACTAGTAATAGTTGAAAAGTTCAATATAATCATTTATAAATTGTTTTATGTTATCTTAACAGGTAATGCATCCAAATTTTGTTGACCATCATCAAACACCTTGGCACCTTGCAAATAGTATTAGAATGCATGCACGAATGAGAAAACAAACTGCCAACTGTGGTGGTTCAGTTGGTACGTAAATTGGGTAGTCCCAAAAGAGATGCGGATTCGAGTCCCACTACCGGCTCCCGTCGACTTTGGAGGAGATTTCTTAGATAGTTGCTGGAAAGTGCTGTACTATGCTCAAGAAAAATTAATTGCAGCCCCTATGGGGACACAAGGCGTGTGATTCAATACTGTTGAAGATTAATTAGTGTTATGATGTTTTTCTAAGTAGATCTTTTATGTTAGTTGTTAGATAAGAGGTGGGGACCACAGTAGTTATGTGAGTCCAAATTTTATTATGTTTTTTGAGTGTTATATATGCTGTTTTATGTTTTTCCGCCCTATAAGGGCATAGTTGTCTTTGTACTCTTCTATAAGGGCGGCCAGATTATTGCTCTCTTTTCTTTCAACTTCTCTTCTTCTCCTCTCTTCAAGAAACTACTTTCTTTCATATTTTTTTAATTCAGCAGATTTCCACTTGGTATCAGAGCATCGGCTAGGGTTTCTTGAAGCATTCTCATGCAGCCCTAGATCAGCCGACTGCATGAAGTAGTAAAGGGCTGATCAATCTGCAATAGATTGCCCAGTTCTTGGAGTTTTTGGTGGGATCTAGACATCAAGAAGGTGATCTACTGTTCGACATCAAAATCAGGAAGAACTGGAGTACGAGGAAGAGTCACAGAAAAGTTGGACTCTTTGTTTTTGATCTGATCTTGGGCGCCCAGGTATTGTTAGTTTTCTTTTGATTTTCTGAAGAGGGCGGTTTGGTTTCTTAAATTTTCTAGGCCTCCTGAAGTGATCGATTCACTTTTCTCTCTGTTGGGAGGCATGGAGAGGAGAGAGATTTCCCTCCAGTTAGGGTTTTCTTCTTCTAAAAGGGTTGGTTTCTGTGTGAGTGGTATTAAATTAATTTTTAAAGGTCTTCAATCTATTTTTTCTTATTGTTGAACTGTTTGAAGTAAAATGGAGAGTTGGAATACCGAGATGAAATCTACCGGTACTGTGGGACTGTGTGTTGGAGGTAGTAGTGATATTTTTGGGTTTGGGATCATTACTACAGTAAAACTTGATGGTAGATATTATTTGGAGTGGGCACAATTAGCTAAGATGGCTATTGGTGCCCATGGAAAATTAGGGTATCTCACTAGGGAGGAGAAGAAACCTGATACAAACTCTTCCCGATGGGTGCAAGAGAATTACGTGGTAATGTTCTGGCTGTGTAATCTATGTTACCTCATATTGCAAAAATCTTCCTATAGGCTAATATTGCTAAGGAGATTTGGGATGGAGTGACCGAAACCTACTCTCAGAAGCAAAATGAAGCCAGAGCCTATCAGTTAAGAAATCAGTTGATAAGTATGAAACAAGGAGAAAAACCTCTTGTTGTGTATTTCTCCATGCTGAAAACCCTATGGCAGGAAATAGATCACTTAGAAACTGTGGTATGGGAAAGTGTAAATGATGCAGCAACTTATCACAAACTGGTAGAGAGGAATAAGGTTTTTGAGTTATTGGCAGGACTGAACCCTGAATTTGATAGCAACTTATCACAAACTGGTAGAGAGGAATAGGGTTTTTGAATTATTGGCAGGACTGGACCCTGAATTTGATAGCAACTTATCACAAACTGGTAGAGAGGAATAGGGTTTTTGAGTTATTGGCAAGGCTGAACCCTGAATTTGATATTGCTAGGCAGCATATTCTTTCTAGGGAGGGTGTGACACTCTCTCAAGCCTATGCTTTTGTCTCTGGAGAGGAGAATAGGAGGAATGTAATGCTGAGACAGCATGGGATTGACCAGTCGGCTATGATTGGTACAACAAAACCTAAGCTAAATGGAGACAGAGGAGTAGTGAGACTAGAAGGGAAGATAAAGACTTGGTGTGTGATTATTGCAAGAAGTCTAAGCATACCAAGGACACTTGTTGGAAGCTTCATCCAAATCTTATGCCTGCTCGGATAAGAAACAAGAAGGGAAATGCAAATGTAGCCACTACAAGAGACTCTTCAGCCCCTCTCTCCCAAATTGATTGGGAATCCATTGCAGTAGCAGTAGTGAGAACAGAATTGGAGAGCTTTGGATAACTTATGAGTAAGAAAGATTCACCCAGCTCTAACCTTCCAGATGGACAGCAGAATGTAGGAGCCAACTACATATAGGTAGTTCGTATGCAACTGTGAATATTGTATCCGCTTCAGGTAAGGAGGGACCTCCCTGGATTATAGACTCAGGAGCATCTGACCATATGGCTAATGCCCCTACCATTTTCAGTTCCTATCAGTTGTGCTCTGGTAGAGACAGAGTTTCTATAGCAAATGGTTCACATATGCCCATTGCTGGGAAGGGGACAGTTAGAGTGACCAACAAATCCCTCCAATGATTTTCCCACTCTTCATTAAAAAGGAATCTATCCAATTTCAAACAAAGAGGGTTTTCCCGAAAGTTGGACCAGGTGTAATTGGCTTGCAACAAAGGTATCTCTTTCAATGCACATGTGTTAACGAAGTCATTAAACTTTCTCATACTAGAGGTAACAACACTACAAGAGTTATTCGGCTCATAACAAAACCTTATGACATTGAAATCTCTCCCCAAACACCAAGGGCCATCCCAAAAACCATTAAATTCCATATAATTCCTCCCACAACTCATTTCTCTCTATATAATTATTTGGCCCATATATATATCCGTTGAGACCAAGTAAACCCATCATCCAAGCTTTTAAATTTCAAAGACACAGAAAGCCTTCCAATGAGTTCCTCAACCGATTCCACCACATCCTCTCTCCATAGAGTAACTAGACCTCTAGAAGCTCCCCAGGAAGGAGTCGAGGTCCACTTCACTCCTCTTGATTTCCACACACTTCTAACCCACCTTCTATCTAACTCTGCTAGTTTGGTTTTGTTGAATAAGCTAGTCCTACTTTAGTTTAGTAACGCAAGGGCACATATGTAATTTTACATTGTTTTACTATTTGAATGGTCACCCTAATATAAATATCAAAAAAGGCTAGCGCCACCAGTTGAGGTTTTTTCTCTTCAAAACCTTTTTTCTCTTTTCTCTCCTCTCTCTTCTCCCTCCACTTCTCTCACTATTCCGAGATCCTGTTGCGTGTTTACCAAGAAAACATGGTATCAAAGCCACCCTAATATAAATATCAAAAAAGGCCAGCGCCACCAGTTGAGGTTTTTTCTCTTCAAAACCTTTTTTCTCTTTTCTCTCCTCTCTCTTCTCCCTCCACTTCTCTCACTATTCCGAGATCCTGTTGCGTGTTTACCAAGAAAACATGGTATCAAAGCGATAAATCAAGTCTTAGAAGAAGTGTAATCAATCCTTTTCTTTCTATAGCTGCTTTCTTTGTCCATTGGTGATCGAATCAGAGAAAAGGGACTTCTGATTGACATGAGGAGGCTTGATGTGTGATTCTTCCTCTCCCCTCTTGGTCGTGGGCCCAAAAAACACCAAGGGGAGGGAAGTTGAATACTATAAAAGGTTTTTTTTTCTTTTCTCCTCAACTTTGTGGATCGAATTGATCCTTCTATACCCAGGTGAGTGGGTTATGTGGGTCTAATGACCGGTGGCTGTTGTGAGAGTGTTTCCTCTCAGCCTATGTGCATCGAGTGATCCTTCTTGTGCCCTGAAAGGTGGGCTGTTCAGGTCTGCATGATCTGTAACTGCAGTGATAGCAGTTTTTCTTTCCGTAGTTCCTATTGAAACTTCAGTGGTCATGTGAAAAATTGATGAAAATTGTTTGGAGGGACTGGTCAAACCTGATTTTTGATAAGTTTTGTACATCTGAACTGGTTCAGTAGGATTGAAATATGAGAACAAGTGATGTGTGATCAGATTTGATTATGATGTGTGACAACAAGAATTTTTTTGTGCCTAGAACTGTAGCTGGACTAAGGTTTTAAAATTTTTTGACTGAACTATGAGTCTGAACTGAACTGAGAACTAGCTCTTTGACTCAATTGTGACTGAACTGAAATTAAGTACCATGTCTTCTGAGGATTCTGGTATGTCTGGTGTGACCTCTAGTCAGAGTGGAATGAGTTCAGGCTTTGACATGAGTTTCCCATGGTTGTGATTCCCTTTGATGGTCTCAATTACCTAGAATGGTCAAGGGGAATCAAGTTCTACATGATTGCAAGGGGAAAAGTGGGGTATATCAATGGTAGAGTTAAAGAACCACAATCTGGAGGTGTGGAACATGATAGGTGGGACTAGGAAAACAGCATGGTGATGTCATGGCTGTTATTGTCCATGCTGTCACAAGTGAGAAAGACCTTTGTGTGGGCAGAAACAACTCATGAGATATGGGAGAAGGCTAAATCTACATATTCAGAACAACGGCATCATGCTAAAATATATCAGTTATATATTCTCTCCGTCTACTATTCAGACTTGACCTCTATTTGGAAAGAACTAGATCATTATCAGAACATAGACTGGAAATGTGATGCAGATGCTAAAACATACAAGTCTCTGGTTTCTTAGCAGCAGGTGTTTGCCTTCCTCTTAGGGCTGAATTCCACATATGAATCTATCAAGGTTCAGATATTGGGGAGTAAAGATCTCCCACCAGTGCAAGAAGTGTATGCTCTAGTACAGTTAGAAGAGAGCAAACGGAATGTGATGAATAATTCTGAGGGGAAAGGGAGTGTTGCTATGGGAGGTGGTAATTCCTTCAAGAAGAGTGACTTCCAAAAGAAAGTTGATGACAAGGATTAACTATGGTGCACACATTGTCAGAAATCTAGACGTACTCGGGATACATGTTGGGAACTTCATGGGAAGCCAAAGTGGGCCCAAGAGATGAGTAAGAAATCAAACCAGAATAAAAAGTCGGGACAGCAATGTCAAAAGAAGTTTAATGCAGCAAACTTAGCCTCTCAAAAGCCTCAATCATCTACCACTACCATGAGCCCTTCCGTGACTGGTCCAAGGGTAGATCATTAATTCTTTTTGTGACCATTTGGAGTTGTATGGGAGGGCAATCCGCTAGATGGATTCAACTCCCCCCCCCGACTCCTTTTGCGTCTACATCAGGTAACAATAATTCTTCCACAGCTTTCCATGTGTCCTCACATCCCTCAGACTCTCCTTGGATAATAGATTTTGGAGCCTTAAACCATATGTCGGGTAAGTCCAATTGTTTTCAATCTTATCATCTATTATTTGGTCAGAACAAGGTGAGACTTGTTGATGGTTCTTTCTCCGCCATAGCTGGTCAAGGAACCACCTCCCTTCCTCTTGGACTCACCCTCTCTGATGTTCTACATGTTCCAAAACTACTTATAAACTTGTTCACTGTTAGTAGTATAACAAATTCGTTAAACTGCTCAGTAACCTTTTTCCCTTCCTCTTGTGTGATATAGGATTTGGCCTTGGGGAAGATGATTGGGGATAAGTGGTATTTCAAAGAAAAAAATTGAATAAGTGCTTATTGTATAAGCACTTAAAAAAGCTGAAATTTTGGGCTTAAAAAATAAGCCCTTATTTTTAAAATAAGCACTTATTTTGGGCTTATTTCCCAAATACCAATAAGTGCTTAATGGTGTGGTTCCGACCCAAATAAGCACTTATTTTGAATAAGCACTCCCAAACATGGCCTTAAATGAGTTGTCGCTATCACTAAGAACAAATACATTTCGGCCCAAGATCAACCCATAACTCTTAGGATCTATGGACAGTTAAGCTCAATTAGAGCTTGGATTGAGAACTCATGGAAGTTTACCTCCATTCCAAGCTCCTCTATTTTGGTTACAACTTCCACAGCCCCACCCCCCATCTAGTTCCCCCAACAGTTCATCAACTTACAGAAGGAATCTTTTTTTTTATAAAACTTAAATAAGGAATATATGTTGGTGATATGGACATAATTAACCATTTGGAAGCAACAATTGGGATTTACAACAGTGTCACAAAACAAACTTTTCGTCACAATTGTTACAAAAAATCTTTTCACATTGGGCCTACTGTCTACATTTCACACCATGAAAGCTTCTTGGTGCTCTTCCCTGTGATGGATCAGCCCTTTGAAGGAGTCTTAAAAATAGGTCCTAGGGTTTTGGCCATTTTCTTCAGTAGATTTAATTTCTCTTTATGGAGCTTTGCTAAGCCCACCACAGCCATTATCATGTTTGGCTACATAGCTTTCACTTCCAAACATATGTCCTCTCTCTAACCATCCCTGAACTTGGGTAGCAATTCTGTCAAATTCAAACATATGTCCTCTCTCTAACCTCCCATAAAACAACCAATGAGGGGCTTCTCCAACCATCCCTAAACTTGGGTAGCAATTCTCTCAAATTCAATTTGGTAATCCCTAACTGATCTGGTTTATCTCCGTTTAGCCAATGACTCGTAAAAGTTCTCATTGCCAAAGGTGAATCTGATACACACATCTTTCATAAAGTCCAATCAAGTTCTCATTGCCAGAAAATGACCTTACAATAAATAAATGGAAGCTATTGGAATTCACTGAGATGCAGGGGTCTATTGGAACTCAAAATACCTTTCATCTCTATATATCCAACATTGGAAAATCAACCTAGTTGGTTCAACTAATGTTAACTTCCCCTTTTCAAGCATTTCTGCTGCTAGACCATTCAAGGTTACTCTACTTTTCCAACATTGCAAACATCTTCTACAACTTGGAAGCTATGGCAGATAGAGTTACCCTAATGTCCCTCAGATCTCCCACAAATCCTGGCAGTCAGCATCCTTGGATTGTTTCTCTGATACCAGATGATAAAACCAATACAAAATGAGCTACTTCAAGGGACGTTTTCCTCTTTTTTTGAGCAAAGGTAATGTATCATTGTATTCATGTAAAGGTCCGTTGTACCATGAGAAACTGTACACATCAAAACCAAAGGACCTCAAAAAAAGTCCATCCTCAAAAAATTACAATCAGAAGTATCCCCCTTAAATTCAGTAAGTATAGACGGCCAACTTCTAACAAAACCTACAGCAGAGTTGATAACTTCGGCTGCAGTAGAGGATTTAAGATCAAAGACCCTACTATTCCTTTCTGACCACACCGCCCACATTATTGCTAAGGGAATAGAAGACCAGCAAATTTTTACTTTCTTAGTCATCCCTCGGATCTGCCAAGCCTCCATACAGGCTTTAACTGAGGCTGGCATACACCAACTTAACTTCAGACTTCTTATGAAATGGCTCCAGATCTCTGATGCAAAAATGCAGTGTAAGAACAGGTGGTTTACTGATTCTGTTTCCCCACCACAGAGGCTACATCTCAGATCACTGCAGTTAAAACCTTTTCTTACCAGCATCTCTTTGGTGAGACATTTCTCTAAGGCTGCCCCCCATACAAAAAAACGTTACTTTAGAGGGAGCCACTGTCCCCCAAATGGCCCGGCTTGGGAAGGGGGTTTCAAAACCTAGGACTGAGAACTCTCCACTTTTGTTCCCTTTCCATACTAGATCATCCTCAGATTGCAAATTCAACACCTAGGACTGAAGCGCAACCTTTTCTTCCTCTTGAAATGGAGATGACAGGTAAACTACTGATCAAAAAAATGGAGATGACAGTTAAAAGAAGAACGAGGGAAAGAACAATTTGGGTGGGAAAACTCCAATCTGTCATAGTTTCCACCAGGTGGTTATTTTATACTATTACACGTGATGTCTCCTGAGAATTCACTCAGTAACTAATAATGTAATGTGGCCTTCTAGAACAAACAAACTTTGTAGGTGGAGATGTGTGCACTCTCTTGCCTAGGATAGCTGATGGGCTGGCTGAGTCGTGGGCAGAGTGTGAGACTTGGGTCTTAACACATTGTTCTTCAACGAAAGAACAGCCTCCAATGCAATGTTTCTTCCAAAAGTAACCCCTTTTAGCTCCCAAGGCAGCATCAAAGAAGTTCAAAAACCAAACCACACGAGGGTAAAGCTCTGGGGAAAAAAAGCTGAGCTTTGATGTGAAAGAAAGAAGATACCCCATCTATTCCAACCTTATTGCATTTTACCAGCCAATAAAAAAGCCAGCAATTGAGCAATATTCTATCCAACATCAATAGTGGTGTGAAATTGTAACTAAAAGGCAGATTCAGCTTGTCATGTTCTTTTTTTCTTTTAATAGATAACTTAGAATTGAAAATATGCAAATTGCAAAAACAAATAGAAATGTATTTGCATCAATTTTATTTGGATATAGGATCAATCAAAGAACTAACAAATTTTTAGTGGAAGAAACTAATATCTTTCCAGATATCATGATCCATAACCATTAATGTTGAAAGTACTAGTCTTTCAACAAATAGAAATGTATTTGCATCAATTTTATTTGGATATAGGATCAATCAAAGAAATAACAAATTTCTAGTGGAAGAAACTAATATCTTTCCAGATATCATGATCCATAACCATTAATGTTGAAAGTACTAGTCTTGAGAAAGGTGCTACTCATAAGATTGTTGCCATTCCAATGAAAGAGTTTTGCTTAATCATCTTGTCTTAGTATCAAATATCAACATTGTTAAAAGAAAGTAATCTATAAAAAAGACATATTGGTAGTTATTTTGTGCAAAAAAAAAAAAAACATTTTATTGCTAAAAGCATGTGCTCAATGCAAAGTTCATGTGATATTAAAATTGAAAATAAGAAATGGGCATGCATATTATCCATTAATGAAAGAAACTACACTTACAAGAAAAACCTTATTGACAAATCATGCTATGGAATCAAGGGCAGACATTAGCTACATTATATAGAATATTAAGTAGTTATTTCAACTGGTTGTCTGGTAAATCAATACCTTGCTCATCTTTGCCAAGTCCCTTCCCCTTCCAGCCCATCTTCTGGAGAAGCCTAAAGCCTATGTTAGATGATGACAGTTGTGTGTCTAAAGATGCTTGCTCCACATTATCTAGATCAATATTCTCTGTGGGCCTATGATCAATTGGAAGTCGAAAATCCTCTCCCAAGTCCTCAGCAAGGGAGTCTTCATATGCCTATACCACAAAAACAAATATAAACATGGTTACTGATGAAGATCAAAAGTCGCTACCCAGACTTGGAGGCAGCTTGGAGGTCAGCAGGGCACCTGCAAGAGAAAGGGCAGTCAGAGGGCCCGGGGTGAAATCCCAGGGTTGTGACTGGTGGCATTCAGGGGGGTGTACAACTGGAACTTCCAAGGTGGGAGTTTGTAGCCAGAGGCGTGCCCTCTGGATTTAATTGGAGGTCACTTCTACCCCCATCAGATACAATCACTAAAAAATTAAAATCAAATAACTTAGGAAAACCTTTTTTTCTTTTTTTAGAAAAAGGGAGGGATGAACGTGAGGAGGTGTACAATCAAATAGGGCAAAACAGCAAAAAACAATAGCCCTATCAAAGTGATAGTAAGATGCTTGCATTGTACAAGTAATCCCTGCCCAAACCAGATTTAGCCAAAAGATAAGCTGTTTGATTTAGTTTCCTAGGTAACTGTAAAATAAAAGGACAACATATGGGAGATGAACAAGTGCCCAAGGACCAGTCCCTTTAGATTTGACCCAACTAATCGCATTCCTGGAATCTCCCTCTACAACAATAGAAGCCTGAAAGGAGCAAGCAATCCACAGGCCAGTAAGGAGTGCTTGGACCTCTGATCCAAGACAAGCTGAGGTAGAGCCACTAAAATCCAGTAACTTACATAATATTGTAGCAGAAATTGAAGATCTAAAACTTAGCAAAACTTCTTTTCTTTTTTTTTTTAGAAAAAGGTAGGGATGTACATGAGGAAATGTACGATCAAATAGGGCAAAACAGCAAAAAACAATAGCCCTATCAAAGTGATAGTAAGATGTTTGCATTGTACAACTAATCCCTGCCCAAACCAGATTTAGCCAAAAGATCAGAGCTGTTTGATATAGTTTTTTTAAGATAAATAAAAAATAAACTTTATAGAAGAAGGGAAAAGAGAATACAACAGGGTGATAAGGAATCACCCAGCAAAAACAGACCCAAATACAACAAACCCACCCTAACAAAATTAACCCTTTAAACAGAAAAACAGCCCTACAGACAATACAAAACACCTTAAAAACAAAACCAGATACAACTACAAAAAAAACACAAACAAATATCACAGCAACTCTTTCCACCAATCACTAGAAGAATCAAAAGCAACCAAAACACTGCAGATCCCGCACCAAACAAACCTTTTTTTTATCAATAACATCATCTTCATTAAATTAAGAGAAGAGAGGAAAAAGAATACAAAGGGAGATAAAATAACTTGGCTCCCCAAAAACAGAAAACACAGGGAATGCAAAGAAAAATTTAAAACTAGCCCAAAAAACAGCCTCCCTATTCACTCCTTGCTTGGCCAACCCATCCGCAAATGAGTTGGCACTCCTCTTCACCCAGCTGTACTGAATCTCAATGTCCCTACCCAGTCATAAGAACTGTTTTTTTCTCATTGTTAAAGTTCCACAAACCACTGTCCTCTGTCTTCAACCAATTAACCACCACCTTCGAATCACCTTCCAGAATCAAGCGGCAATTATTTAATTCTTTTGCTCTTCGAATTCCTTCAAGCGCTGCAAGGATCTCAGCCCTAAGAGAGTCACCTTCTCCAATAGAATAAAGCAGTAACAATCCCTTCCTCATTCCTGAAGACTCCTCCAATCCCAGAGGGCCCTGGATTCCTTACACTGCTGCCATCAAAATTCAGCTTTATAAAGCCCGAGGGAGGAGGGGACCAGAACGGACAAAGAGTCCTCTTGCATCTAGCAGTGGAAGCAATCTATTTCTAGTTTCTTAGCAAGTCATCCATAGGACAATCTGAAAACAGCTCCAAAGATTTTAGCCAGTGGACAGCTCTTAAAAGGATTCGGTCTAACAAATCTTCCAATGTTTTTCCTTGTCAGAAAAATTGCGTGAATTTCTTTCTTCCCACAAAGACCAGCATACCGCTGCCCTAATACACCTCCACATAGTCTTCCCCCGCTTCTTAGGCCAACTGAAAAAAGAAGGAGAAAACAAACCTTGGACAGTCTCCGAAGGATACCAAGAACACCCAAAACGGGAGAAAACCCACTCCCAAACAGTTTTAGCAACCTTACAAGAGACCATGAGGTGGTAGCCAGATTCCCCATTAGCTTTACAAAGAGCACATCTATTAGGAAGTAGACAATAGTTGGGTCTCTTTCTTTGAAGTAAGTGTTGATTCTTTCCAGGAAAATTTCCCAACAAAAAAAACCCACCCTAGGAGGAATAGGTCTACTCCAAATTTCCTAAACTGGAAAGGACAACCCCAAGGGGGAAAGAGGCTGAGTTAAGGTTTCAAAGAAAGAAGCACAAGAAAAGGTACCAGAGCTAGAAAGGGTCCAAAATCAGGTGTCTTCCTTAGCAGAGTTTAGGAAGACACCCTCAAGGGAGGCTAGCAAAGACCAAGCTATCCAAGTCAGTGTCCCTAATTGCCCTACGCAGGCCAAGGTTCCAACCAAAGCCCGAAGTGGAGGCTGAAGGGACCAAGAAAGAAGAAATGGGTTCATTTTTCAAGTCTGAAAGAGCATACAAGGAAGGAAACTGGTCTTTCAGAGGGGAAACCCCGACCCAAAGTTGTTCCCAGAAATTTATTCGGTTACCGGAGTTTAGACCATACCTAATCCAAGGGGAGAAAACTGAAAGCAGATTGTGGATGGATTTCCAAGGAGAAGCAGCTGAAGCCCTTGCCAAGATTCCAGGATCCCGCACCAAACAAACCTTGCCAAAAAACACATAAGAAAAAACACTTTGCGCCCACCCAACCCTCGGATGGCATACCTAAACTCAGGCTTTATCCATTTTCTCATCCTGTTTGCTATCTAAAACAGAGATCTCACTTCTCATCTGTTTGGTTTAGTTTCCTAGGCATCCATCTGTAAGACTGTAACTGCAAAATAAAAAAGACAGCTTATGGGAGATAAACAAGTGCCCAAGGACCAATGCCTTTAGATTTGAACCAACTAATCGCATTCCTGGAGTCTCCCTCCACAACAATAGAAGAAGCCTGAAAGGAGCAAGCAATCCACAGACCAGTAAGGAGCGCTTGAACCTCTGATCCAAGACTCAAGCTGAGGTAGAGCCACTAAAAGACCACCACAGACTGCCACCAGAGTTCAAAACCACTCCCCCAATGCTAGCAACCACAGGGAGATCATTAGAACCCCTAAGACATCCATCAAACTAAAGAAGAAACTGATCTCAAATCTTGGGGGAAGGGAGGGATTCAATAAGAAGCTTAAATGGAAAGACTAAAGAGTAAAGAATTTCTAGGAGGTTTCTGTTCAAATCTCCAAAGCTAAATCTAGAAAAGGTATTATTAGCCAACATCCAAGAAAAGATCATAACCAAAGTACGCCTTTTCAGCCTCTCCAGAGTAGAACATCAGTTTTCAAAAATTCTTCTATTTGGCTCCTCTCAAATGCTCCTCACCACAGCATGAGAAACCGCACTCCAAAAGATATTACCTCTCTTCCCTAATTTCCAGCCTAGGTGGACCCAATGAAAGTAGCTGTCATAAACCAACTAACCAAGTCAAGGATAGTCTTGATCATTTCGAAATCTCCAAATCCACTTCCCAAGGAGAGCAATATTCTTCTCTGGAATGTGACCCAGACCCAAACCACCTTCTCTCTTCGGCTTACAAACCACTCCCATCTATCCAGATGATCTTTTTTCCTATCTCCTCCATCCCACAGAAAGTCGCTTTAGAGCTTTTCAATCCTACAGCTAACCTTAGCATTCTAAACAGTAAAAGGAAATAGGTAGGAAGGTTATAGAGCCCAGACTTAATTAAGGTTAATCTGCCACATTTAGAGATATAGTTTTCCTTCCCAGTGTCTATTTTTCTCTTCTCAATCACTGGATCCCAAAACCAACAAACTTTGGATTCCCTCCAAAGGCATCCCAAAGTACTTAATAGGCCACTACTCTAAATTATACCCTAGAATTTCTTTGAATTCCACTAGGAGCTGATGAGGTAAGATATAGCAATGAAGCTTACTCTTCCCAATATTAGTTTTCAAATCAGCTACTGCTTCAAAACACTTACAAATCCTTTTCATACTCAAAAGTTAGTCTTTTCAAGCTTCCAAAAAGATAATAGTATTGTCTACCTACATATTGGAGGAGTTTTCTCTTCCCTTACCTTAAAACCTTGGATGAGGTCCAATGAGACTGCTTTTGACAAAAAAGCTTCTAAGACATCAGCCACTAGGGAAAAAAGAAAAAAGAGAAAGAGGACCGCTTTTTTCTCCTAGTCTTCATGTAAGGAGAAAACTGCTTCTTTGATTTGTTCTATGCTGAACTCCCTTCCCAACCGACACTTATTTTCTTCAGTGAGTCTGGGCCCATTCCACACCTCCAAGGCAGGCCCCAACCAACATCCATTCAAGGAGAATAAGTCTCTGAAATAGTTGATGATTTCATTTCTGATCAATATTGAGTCTTCAGTCTCATGGCCTCTTGTGACAACTTTGAAACCGGGGGTGCGGGGGGGAGGGGTATCATATTCATCCAAAAGGAAAAAAGACCTGATCATCCTTAGCCCATTGCAAAAGTGATCAGGACAATTACCAATATTCATGTTGTAAACTTATCACTCAGGTGAATGACAATTAAAAATAAAGCTATGCAAAATCATACAGGAGGGTTAGAGTAAATCAATGAAATGTTGCAGATTGCATTGGTTCTCATTAAAAATGTCATGTGCATTCATTGTTCAGACTTCAGACAGTGCGTACCTCCTCTCTTCTATGTGGCCGTTTATCTTCTGTGCATGTTTCTTGTCTGCTATCGTACCATTTATTATCCATTTCGATTCCCTACATAATAATATTAGCAATAAATGGATCAAAACTCGTATACAGCATATCATCCACAAATGAATACAAGTAAAAAAGATGAAGAACCATGAAACTAAGCAACTCTATTCTGAGCAAACAAGTCCTTCTAGTTTGCCCAAGACCAAACAGTGCAATTTACAACATGATCAACTCATAGTCTCATATATCTGTACACCAGCATATAGGAAAAAAGTTTTGGTGAAAATAAATCAAGCACAATGATAAGCTGTAAAAGAAAAACAGTCCATGATCAAACAGTGCAATTTACAACACGATCAAATTCATATCTGTACACCAGCAATATAGGAAAAAAGTTTTGGTGAAAATAAATCAAGCACAATGACAAGCTGTAAAAAAACAACCCATGATCAAGCACAGGTGTGTACAGCCAGCATACCATGCCAAGGATAGGTCAAGCAAGCAGAACACAAAATCACCTTTCTACTATTTCCTTTTACTTCATTTATATATAACCAGACACCAACTATCATGATGTCAACATTTCCTTAAACCATCCTTATGACAACATAAAGGTAGCATTTCATGACATTTGGCCACTCATTTTTGGGGAGAAGTCTTCATTATTGGAATTCTGCACTATTGTTGACATTTGACCTCCCATTTTTGGGGAAAAACATTATTATAGAACTTGAGAAACCAGGGCTCTAGAACAAAGGAATTTACGTGCTATTTTTTACACCCCAATTTTTCAAACAATAACTAAAAGGTTTACCTTTGCTACAGCAGAAGGGATCAAACTTCAAATAGAGGATCAGGGAACAAGGACTAATACACAAACAAGCAAGCATCTTGGACCTAAAAGCCCTTGCTTCGCTAGGGCATCAGCAAAGAGTAAAACAGTAAACAGAACAGAAGATACACATTACATACGGCTTGTCCCCATAAATCACCTTGAAAAATAAAAGCACGGAACAGAATGTTATTACTAATGATGATACAAATAATAAACACTAAAAAAATTCAGATATGGTAACAATGAAAGCTCTTTCAAAAGGGGGATGTTATATTAAGTTCAGATACTGGAAACTCCATATGCCACTTCTGCAACCCTTTGATTCACATCTAAAAATAAGCAGTGTCCTACTATCAGAGCAAGATCTAGACCCTAGACCATACCAAGGCCCAAAATGTGCTGAGCCCCAAGGGGTATAGTTAGTAAGATGATACCCCGAATTGCATATTATTCAAGAATACAGAAAAAATAAGAAAAATAATTTGGGAAAACATGTTTTTTATAGGTAATTATCAACTTTGTTTTATAAATGACTGAATTTTATTCAATAAAATCAATAAGATATTACAATACAGCCTTCCCAAAGGAGGGGCATGAGCTGGTACCTCTCCATAATAGCAACAATGTACTACCTCAGACTAGTAACAAAAAGTTTAAAAAGCAGCCCAGAAAAACTGTTCCCTTGATACCCCTTGTTTAGCTAGCCCAACCACTATGGTGTTAGCTGTTCTACCCACCCACTGAAAAATAACATTCATGTTCCTTGAGAACCATTTAGCTTTCCTCATAATACCCCTGTAGCACCAGATCACTGAATCTGGATTTTTTAGCAACCTGAATGCCTTGTACTGCCGCTAGGAGCTCAGCTCTAATAGAGTCTCCTATACCCACAGAGCCTGAGAACAAAGCTAATATATTACTATCTTCATCTCTCAGCACCCACCAATCCCTGAAGGCCCCGGATTTCCTTGACTGCTACCATCAAAATTCAGCTTTGTCCAGTCTGCTGAAGGGGGTACCCATACAGCTGGTACCCTGTTCTTTCTGTTACTGCTACTAGCACAGCCCTCCAGTTCCTCCACATGTCATCAAAAGAATATAATTTGAAGGAATATGATGATCTCAGCCAGTGGATTGCCCTGGTCAAAATACAATCTTTCACATTCTGCACATTTCTCTCCTTTTCTTGGAATATCCTCGTATTTCTTTCTTCCCAAATTGTCCACAGAGCAGCAGCTCTAATGCTCCTCCACATTGTTTTACCAGTTTTTGTGGGCCACACAAAGAAGGAAGAATCAAAGATCTGATCTATGGCTGTGGTCCTATTCCATCTGCAACCGAACAAAGCAAAGATCCAACCCCAAATAGCAGCAGAAAAAGGACAAGTTAAAAGTAAGTGAGAGCAATCCTCACCATTAGCCCTGCAAAGTACACACCAATTAGGAGACAAACACATAGAAGGCCTTCTCTTCTGCATTAAGTCTGAAGTGTTGATTTTCCTATAGAAAACCACCCAGCAGAACATAATAATTTTAGGAGGTACAGGTTTAGCCCAAATCTCCTTAGCTGGGAAGCCCACTTGTCTCGAGGGAGAGAAAAGGAACTTAAAAAAGGAAGCACATGTGAAGTAACCTTTTTGGTTTGGAGACAAAAGTCTCACATCAGAACTGGAAAGGTCCAGAAAAACACTTTCAAGTAGTAACAACAGGTCTGAAACATGAGAGAGTTCATGATCCCTCAAACCCCTACGAAATCCAAAGTCCCAACTCAAGGAAGATGGAGAATTAGATGTTGGAAGAAAATGAGAAATTGTTTTACCCTTGTAGCAAGAAATGGAATAGAGAGAAGGGTAACTGTCCTTAAGGGCAGAATTGCCCACCCAGATGTCTTCCCAGAACAAAACAGAAGTACCAGAATTGACATCATACCTGATACAGTTGAGGAAAAGAGGAAGAATATTCTGAATTGCTTTCCAAGGACTTGCCAGAGTGGCTTGACGCGATACACCTGCATCCCATCCATTGCCCAAACTGCCATGTAAGCTAGCTATCACCTCATGCCAAAGTCTCTCCTATTCTAGGGGCCATCTCCACAACCATTTTCCTAGGAGTGCTTTATTCTTCAAAACTAAATTCCCCAGTCCCAATCCACCTTCCTCTTTCCTCCTATACACTTCCCCAATTTATTAAGTGATCATTTTTCCTCCCTTGGCTCCCAAAGAAAATTCCTCATTAATTTCTCTAGTTTCTTGGCTTCCCTGACCGGAATCCTAAAAACAAAGAAATAATAGATCAGCAGATTTGCTAAGGAAGCTCTCAGTAAGGTAACTCTACCCCCTGAAGAAATATAGTTCCTTGTTCATGAGGCTAACCTTTTCTCAAACTTTTCTAAAACCGGGGCCCAAAAAGTGCTCTCCTTAGGGTTGGCTCCAAGAGCTGTAAAGGCCAATAGGAAATAGGGCAACCTAAAGACTCATCCACCGACTCAAGGGTCCTCTCATCCAGATCCACTCCCACCACACAGCTCTTATCCAAATTTATTTTTAGATTTGATACTCTCTCAAAGGACTCTATCAAAGACTTGAGATTACTTATTGTTCTCCTATCACCCCCTTCATAAAAGATTATTAGGTAATTGGCAAACTGTAAGTGGGTCACCCTAATCCCGTTCCTTCCTATCCTCTGTCCTCTCACTACACCTTCCCTGTCTGCCTTAGAGATCAAGCTACTAAAAACTAGGGTAAAAAGGAAAGGGGAAAGGGGGTCACCTTGCCTTAAACCTCTAAGAGCTGGGAAAAAATCCTTGACTACCCCCAGTAACCAAAACCAAAAAATGGCAAGAACTTATGCATCCCTTTATCCAATTACACCATCTGACTCCAAACCCACAACACCCTAGGATTTCTAATAAAAAGCTCCAATCCACCAGATCATAGGCCTTTTCTAAATCCAACTTACAAACAAATCCTTGCTTTCCGGACTTTCTCATATCCTCCACATATTCATTCACTATTAGAATCTGATTTGTTATTTGTCTCCCTTGCACGAAAGCTCCCTGTGCTTGACTAATGATGGAGGGTAGCACTACTTTAATCATAGCTCCCTGTAAATGCTAGTCATCAAAGCCTAAAATCTTTAGGGTTTTTTGCTTCTTTTATCTTAGGGATTAGAGCTATGAAAGTGGCATTAACTCCAAGGCTTACTTTGCTATTAACTTCAAATTCCTTAAACACAGCACAAAGGTCTTCTCTTACCACATTCTAGCAATCTTGATAGAAAGACATGGTGAAGCCATCTAGTCCAGGGGCTTTGGGTCTATCCATTGAAAACATTGCATGCCTAATTTCCTCTTCTTCAAAACTCCTCTCTAACCATCTTGCTTGCTCTTCAGACAACCTGAGCCAATCTAGACCTTCCAACCTTAGTCTATTATTCAGAGGCTTCCCTGCAATTGGTTTAAAATGATCCACCAGCACTTTTGCTATCTCATCTTCATTTGTGACTCCCTCCCCATCCACTTCTAATTTGGCCACATAATTTCTTCTTCTCCTCCCATTATCAACTTTCTTAATTGCTGATCAAAGAAAATGAAATATGTACAATGGATCATGTGCCAAGCACCCCAAAATCCTAAGAAAACTGTTGCTTTCTTGCCCATAGTTTAAGCATGTGGATCCAATGACCCTAGTAGTAACCCCTAATACAATTGCTTTCTAAGTCTCTATCCACCCCTTGCTTTGCTAGAGAATTTGACATACTATTAGCTGCCTTTTGAGTCTATTAGAACTGAGTCCTCAATTCTTGCACTAACTGCCTTACACTTCCCTCATAATATTTTTAAGCTTCCATTGTCCATATTTGTTAGGCAGTTTCACAACCATGCAAAGAGTCTCCTTCCACCAATAAGTCCCGGTAGTTTAACAATATTTCCAACTTTAATTCTTGATGTAAATACAATGGGGGTAAATAC
This sequence comes from Nelumbo nucifera, assembly GCF_055504915.1. NCBI lineage: Eukaryota > Viridiplantae > Streptophyta > Magnoliopsida > Proteales > Nelumbonaceae > Nelumbo > Nelumbo nucifera. Next base: position 110,704,376 of record NC_142651.1, read on the forward strand.
GACTTTAATTCCGCCATTGTCCATAAAGTTTTCTATTTACTATCAAAAAAAAACAATGGGGGTATTTACTAACATAAAAGTTTTTCTTTCCCATGTTTCTAGAAAATGGCACATTAGTAAAAAACACAAAAAAAATAATAATATTTTTGTGAGTCCAACAATTAATCGAAAAGGCATGATACTAAAACTGAAAACCAATCAATCAGTATAAATGGTATTCATTTTGTATCTTCTCGATACAAAATGAAAACATGTTCAGCTTGATTCATAAAAAATACCTCTATTTTGGGTTTCTCCTAACATATTGAATAGTTATTGATCAAAAATATATTATTAAAAGGGTTTGTGACAAAGACCCCCTTATACTTTGTTTTGTGACAAAGACCCCCCGTTAAGTCAAATGACGAAATGCATAAAATTACCAAAATATCCCACTAAACTTTTTCTATTTTCTTTTTTGTCCTTTTTCTCCTAAAACCTATTTAACCTATTGTTTTCCCTTTCTTCTCTTCTTTTCCCCTCCCTCACCATCCTCTCTCATTCTTTCTCTCTCCCAACTCTCCGAAATGAAAGGACGGAGGAAACCCATTTCTCATCTTCCCTTTCTTCTCTTCCCTGTCTTCAATCTCGTCTCTATAGGCTATAGTTGTCATCAACGATGCCGCAATCATGGGAAACTACAATGCTTGATAGCCCAACAACAGATGTCTGCCCATATCACGGAGAAGATCGCCCAACTTCAAGTTCTTAGAAAGCTTAGCCTGCACGACAACGTTATCACAGGGGCGAGAGGGGATCTAAAGTTAATCGCCTAAGATACGGAAAGCATTTGGCATCTGGATAAAGCCGAACCCATTCAAATTTAGCCATTACTTCATCCAGTCTTTCACCAACATTGACTTCGATCCTTTCCAAGTGCGCCTATTGGATCATCATGTATGTGTAAAGGATTCCCAAATAAAATCAAAAGGTCAATACGATCGAGAATCCATTAAATTTTATGATGCCCCAGAACCCAGAAATCTTAAGTGAGTAAATCAACAACTAAAAAGGCAAAGCTTATCCTCTATCACCAGATAGATGCTTATAGTCTCTAGAGTCATCAACCGTGGTTTTGAATGATGAACTTTATCATTGCTAGTGCTCATATTGGTATACCACTTGACAAATTCTATGTTGAACCCAATGGATCAAAGGCTATGCTACATTCCATGCATATATAACATCTCTCACGTTTGAGTTTAAGACTAACATCCAATAGTAACAGCCCCTGAAAATCTTTGCGCTGATTCTATTTTTGCGCTTGGCATTTATAATTTTGGACTAGTGATATTCATGTTAGAGCCATTTCCTGGTAGCCTGGTGCAAGTGATGACAGACAAGTACATATGTTATAAGGACCCATAACCCCTAAGGACCAAGAACTACAGAACTACATGCAGGTTCACAGATGCAGACCCAGACTTGGTATCCCCATTCCCCACAATTAACTTTATGTCTTTCTATTCACCCCTGTTTTCGCTAACTGGTCTAGAAGGTTGTTGGCATATCTAGGTATTCCATCTGAATGAGAAGTTCATCTTGGAAGCCAAAGCCTTTTGCTCCAGGCCCTTTTGCCCTTAATGGAAACCAACTAACTACTCATTAACAAATAACGATCCCCTTCAACTATCAACCCAGTCCAGTCTGAAGAATAATTATATTTAGCAACAATGTCTGAACTCTGAAGGAGGGCAAGAAGTCTTTTCCTTATTGTGTATGAATAGCTTAGCAGAATGGTCCATTAATGACCACTAACTCCTAGAGGTCCTGGGTTACTAGAGGGTGTAGCAACCACCAGCTAGCGTTTAGTTTTTATTCTTCCCAGTCCCGGATCAAGTGCCCCTCCTAGTCTATCAACATTTTGTTATCTTTTTGAAGCATAACAGACAGCCAGCAAAGATCCTTTCAGAATAGGTTTCTGGTATTTTTATATTCCTGATGCATGAATAGCGTGGAGGTAGAATTCTTTGATGAAAGAACCACAGAAATGTGATAACTGAGAATGGAGAATGGAGATCCCGATGCTGTTAAGGGTAAGGGCAAGAAGAGAGATCGGGGAAGAGAGAGGAGAGAGAGGGAAAGTTGGGGAAGATGAACAGTCCACTTCCAAGTCTTCCGGCCCTGCCACTAAGCGACCTTCAAAACGCCTGCTATTTGATAGGCGTTACGGTTGGGTGTACTCCCTCTCTCTCTCTGCTTTGTAGGGTGTTCTCCGAACCATATAATTGTTTGTATCAAAGAAAAAAAACAACAAAAAGATGCTTTCAAAAAGAAAACATGTTTCCATTCCCATAAGGTTGATGTTAACTACTATTCGGTATGTCACACCAAAAACTCCCATGAAGCCCCTTACAACTGCTGCTTTAAAGCTCAGATAGATCATAGCATACCAAACCGCATGTAAATGGACTTGGGTCCAAAGTATAATCGAAAATAAAAAAACAAAAAAGTTAATTAATATTCAATCAATGGTCGATCTGAATATCGCGCACCTTACTGGACACAATGTTATAGATCGTGTTTTTCAAACCAGTAATGTTCTAGTTTCATTTTTAGAAAAAGAAGAAACAAATATTATGCAACGAAGAGAACCTTTATGTGTTCCCTGCTTTAAGAAGCAATGCTTTTTCAAACTATTCATGAGATCCAGTTTTCTTGAAATCACAAGAAAGAAACAAGTCGTGTTGGAAAACAGTCCTGAAAGATTCACAAGAAAATGAGACTAGGGTGGAATCAAGCTAGAAAACTACCTGGTTATTAATCCATTATACAAAAGAGTAAAATACCGAACGCTTTACGTTAACACCGAAGCAGCACCAATTATGGACCGTGCATATGTTCCTCAAACAACAAAACCCTAGCAGTTGATACAAAACCCTAAAACGTATGTCGCCAAATCGTTTGTTAGAGTGGAATTATTTTTTGTTATTTTATTTTGTCTCTCTGGGGCTTTTGGAAAAGATTTCAATTTACATATTCGGCTTTCAAAAATTAAAAAAGAATATAATCAAATAGAGCACAAGAAAGAGAGAAACGCTAACCTTCGTTCTCGGTCACAATAACGAGCAACTAGCGGTGAGACTTGTTTCGATGTTGCTTTTGCTTTTCTGACGTTCTTCCTTCTGAATCTGATCGATCGGTGACTTTTTTGTTGCTCTCCTCGAAACGAAGCAGCTGAGATTTTATCGTGGATTTCGATACCCGGGTCCTTTTATTTGCTTCTTCTTTCGCTTCTCAACGGAACAAATAATTGAGCGAGACAGGCGGTGAAGAGATGCGTCCGGATTAGCTGAACGCCCTCGGCTGTGAAGCGGGCTCTGGGTCCAATTACAAGATTCCACGTTAGTTTTACATGTAAATGATAATTTTCATGTGCAGACCATTGTAAGTCATTTGATTTTTGAATTTTGCATTATAAAAACCTACCCTGAGGTTCTGACAATCATAAAAATCTCCCTTAAAGTTTCATTTTAATAAACACCTTCCCTGTAGTTTTAAAATCCTGCAATACCTCCCTTTACAGAATTTCCTTTACTATTTGTTCGGAAATCTTTTAATATAATCAACAAAATGTCAGATTTGCCCTTTTAAGACTTCACTCAATCATAATGAATTTATAAAATTAAAATACTTTATTCTTTAATTTGACCTATGGACATTTTTAATTAAAAATTAAATTTTTTGGAGTATTTTAATAAATTTCCATCCGAATTAATAGATATAAGGGTAAAATGGATATTGCAAAAAAAAAATGCATTAGGCCAATGTTTTTTGGCCAGAAAATGATGGAAGGAATGTAATTGCGAGATTTTTCAAAACTACAGGGGAAGCTTTTGTTAAAATGAAATTTCGAGGAAGGCTTTTATGATTGGCATAAACCCCAGGGGAGGTTCTTATATTTTATCCTATTTTATTTTATTTTTACTTTTCTTTTTTTTATACTACAAAAGGGATTAGGACTAGCGAGGAAGAGACCTCCCTGCTGCATCCAAGAAAAGGAGAAAGCTAAAATCCCAACAGCCAAAGTTTCAATCAACATCCAATTCTTCGCAATGGTTGGCCAACCAGTTTGCTACTGTGTTGCCTTCCCTGTGTGTGCTTGTACAATAAAGTTGAGGAAGAACTTCGAACTGCATTCATTAAGAAGTGACATACATTGCCATGGGACCTTCAATACACCATTGAGAATGTTAATTACAAGGAGAGAGTCTCCTTCTATGGTAATAGAGTAGTTTTGAAGATGAGAAGCTAGTTTGTGCGCCTCAAGAGCAGCCCACATTTTTCCTATTGTGATGGTAGTGGTACCAATTTTATCTCAATGAGTCTTTAGATCTTTGCCATCTGCATCCCTCATTATGCACCCAAATGTGCATTTTCCATTTAATTTTGCATAGGCATCAAAGTTTAACTTGACATGATTAGCAAATGAAGGGATCCATCGTAATTGTTTTGCCTGATTCGTTGGCAATTGGTTTAGGTTGTTGTTTGCTTCTATGTACGCATTAGCATATGCTCCGTTTGATTTATGGGAAGATTTGGGTGGGATGGGAAAAGATGGGTTGGGATGGGTTGGGATGGGATGGGAATGTGTAAAAATTTAACATTTCAGTGTTTGGTTTTACGTGGGAAAATAGAAGGAAAATTATCCAAGACAAAACAGAGGTCTCGGAGGTTCAGTCTGCCCTCATCACCGGTGAATGCCTACCATCGTCATCAGTGGTGTTACCAGCAGCGGCAGATCTGTCTCGTCTTCTACTTTCTGCCACTGCTGGTTTCTAGCACGTCCTTTCTTACTCCAAGATTCGACCATCGAAGAGTGTCAATATGTTGTCGACGACTAATGACATTCGAGTGATTAGAGATGTTTCTTGCAGACTTTCGCGCCTTGACAGCATAGAGAGAAGAAAGCAACAAAAGAACAATTGACGTCGTTCATCTCAAGGAACTCTCTAGGAAAGACTCTGTGTGTGTGTGTGTGTGTGAGAGAGAGAGAGAGAGAAAGCGTTTAATGACGATCACTCTGTAGATATTGGAAAATCGGAGAAACTCTGGTGCTGAGATGCTTGGCGACAATCGAGAAAAAGCCTCTACCTACCTATTCTATCCAGTATTTTGACGGTGGAAACTCTGGTGCTGGAAAATCAGATTTTAACGGTGAAGCTAATCTTTGTTGGATCAAAGCGAGTTTAATTTTTCTTTTTGGTCTTGTTGTACTCTTGTTGTGCTCGTGTTGTTTTTGTTACTATTCTGACATTCAAACAAGTGCTTTTCCATCGAAGGTATTGCCTGGGTTTCTTTACTTGGGCAGCTACAATAACGTGTCTCAAGCCGAAGGGAGAAGACGAAACCAACAGCGCCAAATCTATTACCGGCAGCGGCGATTACCAACATATGCATGAGGGAGGATGAAGACGATCTGTTATTGGCATATCTGTTACTGGAGATGGTGGAGATTACCAGCAGCAGCAACGAGGATAAAGATGATCTTGAGTTTTTCGAACAGGGTCACACCATTTTGGTGCGACCTCAAATCCTTGATTTTGGGATTTGCCATCCCACCTTTTTCTCACCCCATCCCACTCTTTTCCTCAAAGAAAACATGAGAAAAGGGAATATTCTTGCAATATTCTCGTTTCTCATCCCCATCCCACAAACCAAACGGGGCCATAGTACCAAGCCTTAGATACCAAATCATGGGGTGAGTACACTCTGTTGTTGAAAATTTTTTCATTTCAGTTTTTCCCACAAATACCAAAAAGTTGTAGCAACTCTCTTCTATAACCAAGGAGAGTTCCTTTCTACATTTTCAATGGCTGTTTTTTCCCACCAATTTATTAGGTTCCAATACAGTCTATCGATTGATACACTAAATTATCTAAACTTCCCCAAACTTGTAATGCCACCAGGCATCGGGCTATAATATGGTATTTGTCTTCAAGGTCTCCACAGAAAGGGGTAGTCATCTTGGGTACTCAATCCTCTTGCTTAGAGGTTGCTTTTGGTTGGCAAAATTTATCTTTAATTAGTAGCTAAAGAAACACCTTTATCTTTTCCGAGTAGTAGAATTTCCTTGAATGTTTGATCAACTTTAAGATGTTTGGTTCCAATAGCACTTCCTCTCTAAGGAGATTGTAAGCTGATTTGGCCAAAATCGAGCCCGATGTGCTTGGGCCTCACACCAAGGTGTCCTCTTGGCTAGAGGAGGGGATATGAATGGCCATAATTTTGTCCATGATATGAAGAGAGATGATCTCAACCAGTTTTACATGGTCCCATTTTTATGGTTCTGGGGTTATGAAATCCCTCACTTTTAGATCTAGATTTAGTTGGGTTTCATTTTCTAATTGAAAGATCATCTGAAGGGGTTGATTTGTAATCCAATTATCCTTTCATAAGTTGCACAATGCACCATTTCTAATATACCATATAATTCCTTGTTTAATATTGTGTGTTTGTTTCCAAGCCAATGACTTGATTTTTGGGGCTTAATGTTCTAGGAATTCAAAATTTCTCAAATATTTATCTTGAACTACCTAAACCCATAGATCATTTCTTTCTTTTAGAATTCTTCAAGTTTTATTAGGTTGGCTTGATTGATTTTGGTCATCTTTTTCAAAGCTAGCCCACCTTGTTCTTTACTCAAACATAAGGAATTCCAAATAGTTAGAGCAAATGATTTATTATTTTGCTTTTTGCCCTAGAGGAAGGTTCTTTAGAGCTTAACCATTTGCTTTGTTGTTTCTTTTGAGATTCACGACATACTCATTTGTGTATTGGGCAAGATTTTCTACTACTGCCTTGAGAAAAGTGAGTTTCCCTCCAAGAGACAGAGATTTGCTCTTTCATCCTTCTAGTTTCATTTTCATCAAAAAACCCTTTCCTTCCTCCCCCTTTCTCATTCCTTCTTGTTTCAAGTGTTGTACATGACCAGAGGATGAAAAAGAGACAATGCATGTTGTAGACTGTAGAGGCATCGATATAAGACAAATAATGAAGCATTATTCCTCCAAAGGATAGGTTGCATGTGGAGGTCTCATCATTTGAGAGCTTGCCATTTGGATTTTGCTTACATACAAATCACCAGAAAAAAGAAATTCAGATGCCAAGTTTTGAGTTCTTTAACTCTTGGTTGTTCATCTATCTTTGTTCGAATAGGGGACTAAAAGTTGATACAATGGACAAAGTACCAACCATTTTTTTTTTTATTTTTGGGTTAAATACTTAAAGTATCCCCATGGTTTAGCAAATTGACAAAAACTTATCCTACTGTATGAAAAATTACTTATGGTATCCTTAGGTTTTCTAACAATGGACAAAATCCTCCCTTATAGTTAATGTGTCATTACAATCCATTTGCATGTAATGTCACATGACTTATATAATTTTTCTTAATTCCAAACTATCCTTTTATGGTCAATTTTATCCCATTGATCTTAAAACTTTCAAATAAACATAACGATAGTCCCTCCTTTTTTTTTTAAATCTCTCACACCTCTCCTCACTACAACAAAAACTTTGCTTGCACTTATTTGAAGTCTCAAATCTTTCTAGTCTAACCCATTTAATTTGGAATGGTTATAATGCATATGGTTCCACCATAAAAGAGTTTGGATGGTGCTACTGCATCAATTGCAAGTGATTTCTTAAGCATGCTTGGGATTGATCAAAGTCCATTTGGGTTAAGCTCTTATAGTGAAGCTACGAGAGCCAATACCAATGGCTCTCTTGGTTTGGAGGGAGTTGTAGGGTTGTAGTTGTTAGACATTAAAGATTGTGAAGATGATGTTAATGGATTAATGGGGCTCCCAATAACTCTAGATGAATGGATGAGGCTTGATGCTAGGTTAGTTGATGATGAAGAACAAATTAGTGAGTGAACTTCAAAGATACTTGATACTCATCATGCTACGCGCACAAATTCGATTACCGGAGCATGAAATGGAGACAAAAGGCCTGAATCATTGGTGAAGGAAGAGGAGATTAAGGACAAGACATCAAAGAAAAAAGATGAAGAGGAAGACATACCTCAGTTCAAAATCACTGAAGTCCATATTGCATGTCTGAAGACTGAGCTTGGCAAAAAGAAGCTTTGAAGCATGGTTTTCAAAGTCAGGTGACCGGTTTCATTTTCCCCCCAAACCGGATTTTCTCCAAAAATTGTTGATTTTGGTCAACAAACCGTTGACCCGACCGGTTAACCGTTCAAACCATTTGACCCTATAACCGGACCCCTGACCGATTCGGTCTCTAGGTCGGTTTTAAAAACCATGCTTTGAAATACCAAAACACAACAACAGTCTAGGTCTCGCTAGTTGCTTGCAAATGGCATGGGAAAGAGCAACAAACACCCATTTATGGAATCAAAGGCTGTTTCAAAATCATCTCCATAGATGACAACAACAGTGCAACATCGGGACACCTTATGGAGCATCTCATCATGTGTTTGTAGTTCCAAATGAAACTTTGAGACTTGTTCGCATATAGGGCGGGATTTTTTTGAAGGACAGGTTTAGAGGCGGGGATGGGTTTTGAGATTCTACAACCTATACAAATATGAGTAGGGTACAATATTAGGCTAAACATGACTCTCCTTGATCCATATATTACTGAATTTAATATTGTATTGATTTTTATGTGAAGGATAATTGATAGTTTATGTGTTTTTACATGTCTTAATCAAATAATTGGAAAATTTGTTATTAGTTTGTGCTATTTTACTTATTTATTGCTTATATATAACAAGAAATAATAGGAAATTAGATGTGTGTTCTAAATTCAACCTACCCCTACCCTTGAATGCGGGGAGGGTAGAGCCAGCAAGGGTTTTGCATTTTCATGTGTGGAGAGGGTTTGGATTCTCAAAATCCAACCCGCTACGCATTGGTAGGTATAGGTTGGGAGGTTTAAGAAGGTATGTAGTGTCTAGAATATACAAACCCTCCCTAAACTTGCTCCTTTGCCATCCCTAGAGCTATAATATGCATTAAAAGGCTACAAGTGCCTTCACCTGCCCTCTGGATGTATGTATATCTCTCGAAATGTGGTATTCAATGAAGATGAGTTCCCATTTGTTACTGCATCTCCACCACGCAAATTAACCCCCTCACACATGCTTCTAGTCGGTTTACCTCCCATTCGACTTCCTTAACCCACTACAAATCATGGGCATGCATCTGATTTGTTACTTTATTCTCATGGACCCACGTCAGCTGCATCTTGTGCCTCACTTGAGCCCACTATTCAGCCCACTTTGCTTCCTCCACAGTTGCATTATCTTCTACTCATGGATATGAATAGCCTGAAGTCATCTCCATTGAACTACATCCTCTAATGCTCCTAAGAGTACAAGTTGTACGGTGACTTGTTCTATGAGTGGGTTACTCAAGCCAAATCCCTACTATGCCTAGATGCTTCTCCCTTTCTGAAATGGAGCCCACATTCTACTCTCAAACCCATAAAGATCCATGGTGAGCCCTTGCAATGGATGAAGAGTACAAGGCTTTAATTCAAAACAATACATTGTCTCTTCTGCCTTCTTTACCTAATAAGATGGTTGTTGGTAACAAATGGGCCTTTGGCATCAAACGGAAACCCAATGGCTCCATTGAGTGCTTTCAAAGTGCATTTGGTGGCCAAAGGCTACATATAGGAGGCTGGGTTGGACTATGATGAAACCTTCAGCCCTGTAGTAAAGCCCACCACCAAATACATCATTCTTTCTCTTGATGTTCACTTCAAGTGGAATGTTCGAAAATTAGACATTAATATTGCCTTTTGCATGGGTATCTTACTGAGGGGGTCTACGTGAAGCAGCCCATTGGTTTTGTGGATCCTTATTATCCAAATTATGTTTATCAGTTACATCATTCTCTCTATGGACTTAAACAAGCCCCTCGGGCTTGGTTCACACACCTATATGATCATCTTGTATTGGGATTTTAAGCTTCCAAAGTTGATACCTTTTTGTTCTTTAGGCCTGATGGTTTTGACATTGCTCTCATGTTGGTTTATGTTAATGATATTTTAATCGTAGGCTCCAATTCAAACATAGCTTCTACTCTCATTTCTCAATTAGGCATTCAAATTGCCTTAAAGATCTTGGGTTGGTGTTCATTTCTTCCAATAAAAATACATCCATCACTTTCTTGTTTGCTCACAAATGCATAAAGCCAATCCTAGTCCCACTCCCATTGTCATTTCAATTCAACTTAATAGTCACTCAGGTGAATCATTTTCCCTAGCTTTTGTTGAAGCACGGTTGGAGGTCTTCTATATGTCACATTGACACACCTAGACATTAGTTTTGCTATCAACAAGGTGTGTTGATTTATGAAGTCTCCAACTATAGCACTAGATCGTAGTTAAATGCATACTATGTTATCTGAAGGGTACAATTGACCGTGAACTATTGCTTAAGCCTTTCTCTTTCTCACTCTTACTGCATATATTTGACGTGGATTGAGTTGCTTGGCCTGTTGATAGAAAGTCTCAAAGTGGGTTTTGTATATTCTTGGGATCCAATCTCATCTGTTAGAGCTCCAAAAAACAACAAACCGTGTCTTGGTTAAACATGGAGTATGAATACAAGTCTCTTGTAAGCACCACCACTGAATTGGTTTGGGTACAAATGCTCTTGGATGAATTTGGTTTCTCTCCCCCTCAGCCCTCCATTCTATGGTGTGACAACACTAGTATTTCTGCCTTAACTTTAAATTTAGTCCATCATTCTCACACCAATCACAAAGAAATCGATATTTACTTTATCCATGATATAGTAGATGCTAGTGTCCTCACTATTCAGTTCTTTCCTAGCTCTAAACAACTTGCTGATTACTTACCAAACCACTATCTTCTGCTTGATTTCATCATATTTGGTCCAAGCTAACTCTTGTTGCATGCATGTTACGCTTGAGGGGGGATGTTAACATGAAAGAGGCCTCCACATAACTAACCACTTGAGGATCTCACATGATAAGTCGATATGTTTTATCTCCTACTTTTTTTTTTCCTGTTTTTGAAATCTTAAATGGTTGTAGTCCAATACAACAAAGTACTGTAAGTGTATATATTGGTGATGTAACCATTTTTGGTTACGTACCATTTTTTTGTGATGTATAAATTTTTTTGGCTAAGTACCTCGTTATTTGACCCGGTGGTGACGTGCCTTGGTGATGAGCTACTTGGTGACAAACTCCCTGGTGGGGAATTGCCTGGTGGCGAGCTACTTGGTGACGAACTGCTTGGTGGCGAACTCCCTGGTGGAGAACTGCCTGGCGGCAGGCTCCCTGGTGGCGAACTGCTTGGTGGCGAACTGCCTGGTGGACTCGTCATTTGACTTGCTCCTAGGCGGCCTGCAACTTAGAGGATGGTGGAGCTCCCTGGTGCAGCGCAACTCGACTACCCTCTGCATGAGGTGATTTCTTCTCCTTTGTAGGCGGCGGGAGCTAAGGGGCTTGCGAGAACTGAACCAGAGGACCCGGGGGTATTTTCCCAACGGGGACTCTCCGATGCCTAAGTTAGCATTCTGATTACAAAGAGCTTGGAGAGAAATGAGAGAGCTAGAGAGTAGGGGTTACCATCCTTTTTTTTCTCCCTTTGGCTTTGGGGGTCGGAGTCCTTATATAGTGGTGTCCTCGCGGGTTAGGTGGGTGAAAAGCCTTCAAACAGTAAGACTCGTCATATCCTGTCAAAACCAGGGTACGGTGGTGAACTCCTCGAGGTTGTCAGGCTGGTGCTTGTGTTAGGCGGCCAGGTCGGCGCCTGGGCCAGGTTGTCAGGTTGGCGCCTGTGTTAGTCGGCGGGTCAGTATCTGAGCCAGGTTATCAGGTCGGCGCCTGTGTTAGTCGGCGGGTCGGTGTCTAGGCCAGGTTGTCAGGTCGACGCCTGTGTTAGTCGGAGGGTCGGTGTCTGGGCCAGGTTGTCAGGCAGGAGATCATCCTGCGATACGCCAAACTACTCTTCTGTACCGAGTACCCTACAAGTGGCGAGCTGCCCGTGGGAGCTATGCCGAGCTGCTTGTGGTGAGCTTTGCTGAGCTGCCTGGCTCCTTGGTGGCGAGCTCCTTGGAGAGCTGCCTAGCTCCTTGGAGAGCTGCCTAGCTCCTTGGCGAGCTCTTTGATGAGCTACCGAGCTCCTTGGCGAGCTCCTTGGTGAGCTACCGAGCTCGCAAGGTATGCCGTTTAGTTCCGGTGGGCGTCTTATGGGTTGCCAGGTCGGATCATGTGCCGGGCTGATCCAAGTCGGCCAGGTCAGATCATGTGCCGGGCTGATCCAAGTCGGCCAGGTCAGATCATGTGCCGGGCTGATCCAGGTCGGCCAGGTTGGATCATGTGCCGGGTTGATCCAGGTCGGCCAGGTCGGATCATGTGCCGGGCTGATCCAGGTCGGCTAGGTCGGATCATGTACCGGGTTGATCCAGGTTGGATCATGTGCCGGGTTGATCCAGGTCGGCCAGGCCGCGCGCCAAGCAGCGCGCAGGCCGCGTGCAGGCCACGCGCCAGGCCGGCCAGGTCGGTGCCCTGGCGGGACACCGTCTTGTTAAGTTGTTGTCTGGGTGTCGCCTAGTTGTCACGAGGTGCCACATGTCGCAATTTCACTAGAGGGCCAAATCTGCCCTCATCATTTGCCCCCCACTCCCGAGCTGAGAGTAACTCAGCGAAGGGAGTAGATTTCTTTCGGCCCGTAAGTCGATGAGCTAGTAAGTGTTGGTCCAATTTCTTAGGCTTTGGGAGCTGCCTGTATGTGGCGAGCTGCCAGTAAGGCGAGGGGGTCTCCGTCAGTTCAGTAGTGTAGCCCTTAGGCTCTGGGGCGACTTATAGTTCACTTTTGCTGATTTTGCTCCTACTGAGGAAGCGACTGGATATTTAGCAATAGTGTGGCCCGTAGGTTTTGGGAGTGACTCGTAGTCTACTCTTCTTTGACTTTTGTCCGTGCCGGAGAGGCGACCAGGTCTTAAGCAGTAATGTGGCCCGTAGGCTTTGGGAGTGACTCATAGTCTACTCTTTTTTGACTTTGCCCGTGCTGGAGAGGCGACCGGGTCTTAAGTAGTAATATGGCCCGTAGGCTTTGGGAGTGACTCGTAGTCTACTCTTTTTTGACTTTGCCCGTGCCAGAGAGGCGACCGGGTCTTAAGCAGTAATGTGGCCCGTAGGCTTTGCTTGTGAGGTGCCGAGCTATGATTGTGCTGCATCAACTTCATAATGCCGGTCATCCACTCCTACAAGAAGCTACTAGGAGCTCGACCTTCGGAGGCAGCACTACTAACTTTAGGTCGCCAGCTCATATGGGAGCCTTGGAAGGCTCGACCGGTAAGGGCGCCTATGTAGTCTGTTGGCCGCCAACTCCCACGGAAGCCACGAAGAGCTCATCTTTGTAGGGGGACCTTGCGGAGAGGACTGATGAGGTATTATCTGAATTGAAAGTAATGTTGGTAGAGCTACTTAGTCTGTTAGCTCCCTGCATAGTCTTTGAGTTCATAAAAAATGTAAACTATAAAGCGATAGCTTTAATTTCTAAAAAGTGAGGACTTAGCTTTGGTAAGATGAGAACTTAGCTTTTGTAGGATGAGAACCTAGCTTTTTGTAGCGTGTTCCCACAGACGGCGCCAATTGATGTAACCGTTTTTGGTCACGTACCATTTTTTTGTGATGTATAAATTTTTTTGGCTAAGTACCTCGTTATTTGACCCGGTGGTGACATGCCTTGGTGATGAGCTACTTGGTGGCGAACTCCCTGGTGGGGAATTGCCTGGTGGCGAGCTCCCTGGTGGAGATCTACTTGGTGACGAACTGCTTGGTGGCGAACTCCCTAGTGGAGAACTGCCTGGCGGTGGGCTCCTTGGTGGCGAACTGCTTGGTGGCAAACTGCCTGGTGGCGAGCTGCCTGGTGGCGAGCTCCCTGGTGGACTCGTCATTTGACCTGCTCCTAGGCAGCCTGCAACTCAGAGGATGGTGGAGCTCCCTGGTGCAGCGCAACCCGACTACCCTCTACATGAGGTGATTTCTTCTCCTTTGTAGGCGGCGGGAGCTGAGGGGCCTGCGAGAACTGAATCAGAGGACCCGGGGGTATTTTCCTGGCGGGGACTCTCCGATGCCTAAGTTAGCATTCTGATTACAGAGAGCTTGGAGAGAAATGAGAGAGCTAGAGAGTAGGGGTTACCATCCTTTTTTTTCTCCCTTTGGCTTTGGGGGTCGGAGTCCTTATATAGTGGTGTCCTCACGGGTTAGGTGGGTGAAAAGCCTTCAAATGGTAAGACTCGTCATATCCCGTCAGAACCGGGGTACGGTGGTGAACTCCTCGAGGTTGTCAGGTTGGCGCTTGTGTCAGGCAGCCAGGTCGGCGCCTGGGCTAGGTTGTTAGGTCGGCGCCTGTGTCAGTCGGCGGGTCGGTGTCTGAGCCAGGTTGTCTGGTTGGCGCCTGTGTCAGTCGGCGGGTCGGTGTCTGGGCCAGGTTGTCCGGTCGACACCTGTGTCAGTCGGTGGGTCGGTGTCTGGGCCAGGTTGTTAGGCAGGAGATCTTCCTGCGATACGCCAAACTACTCTTCTGTACCGAGCTACCCTACAAGTGGCGAGCTGCCCGGGGGAGCTATGCCGAGCTGCTTGGCTCCTTGGTGGCGAGCTCCTTGGAGAGCTGCCTAGCTCCTTGGCGAGCTCTTTGGTGAGCTACCGAGCTCCTTAGCGAGCTCCTTGGTGAGCTACCGAGCTTGCGGGGTATGCCGTTTGGTTCCGGTGGGCGTCTTATGGGTTGCCAGGTCGGCCAGGTCGGATCATGTGCCGGGATGATCCAGGTCGGATCATGTGCCTGGCTGATCCAGGTCGGATCATGTGCCTGGCTGATCCAGGTCGGATCATGTGCCGGGCTGATCCAGGTCGGCCAGGTCAGATCATGTGCCGGGTTGATCCAGGTCGGCCAGGTCAGATCATGTGCCGGGCTAATCCAGGTCGGCCAGGTCGGATCATGTGCCGGGCTAATCCAGGTCGGCCAGGTCGCGCAAGCCGCGCCAGGCAGCGCGTAGGTAGCGTGCAAGCCGCGCCAGGCCAGCCAGGTCGGTGCCCCGGCGGGACACCGACTTGGTAAGTTGTTGCCTGGGTGTCACCTAGTTGTCACGAGGTGCCACGTGTCGCAATTTCATTGGAGGGCCAAATCTGCCCTCATCAATTGACATCAACATGAGCCCAGGAAGCTCAACTGGTTTTTACCAAACTTCATCTTCAACTCTCACAATACAAGATGGTGATGTGTGGCTGCAATTCCAAGGTGGGTAGAGTGTTGATAGAGAGTAGTTGGCAGAAATCTAATTTGCAATTCAATCTGTCACTCTTTAAGGGCTTCATTAGTTCATCTAGTTAAGTCAAGATATTTGAAATGTGTGCCTTTAGCCAATTGGCCTTTGTATATAGGCATCGACAAAGAACTATATAGGATGTGGTTATGGACCTATGGTTGGGCTTTGTTTGAACCGTTTACATTCTAAAATACCATCCATAGAGAAGACGGAATTACATAGCTGGGGAGTGGGGATTGGTGATGGATCAATGCTTATTATACTCAACCTATGTGTTGAATTTGAACAGAGTAAATAGACCACTTCCTCACTGCCTTCTTCTCTTTGATATATGCACCCTTATTACCAAAATTGAAGTTTAAGATATATTATATATATGTAAAGGGACAAGAATGTGGAACTTATACCTAAGGCTGTCAATGGGTTGGATCTATCCAATAGAACTGAACTGAGTAAAGCATTTATATTGGTTCTTAGGTTGGGACTGGTTCTTGCCTTTCGAATTAATTGAATTAAGGTCCAAACCAATTATATAGTTAACATATATAAAGGTTTCTTGGCTTCCTTGTATTTTTTGTTATATTTCATGTCTAAAATATAAGATAATTTTGGTTAAAAGAACTTGTTTTATAAACATATAAACAACTTACTATATTACTGTCATTTTTAGTGAAGTTATATTATAAAAAACGTAAAGTTTTAATTAGTTGCTTACTATAGATGTAGCACGATTTGGCCGCTCTCTATTGGAAGGTAGATCGAGCTTACTATATGATGTATATTACTGTCATTTTTAATAAAGTTAAATTATAAAAAATGTAAAGTTTTAATTAGTTGCTTACTATATGATGTAGTTGGATCTAGTCGCTCCCTACTAGAAGGCAACTCGGGCTTACTATATGGGTTGGGTCTATCCAATAGAACTGAACTGAGTAAAGAAATTATATTGGTTCTTAGGTTGGGACTGATTCTTGCCTTTCGAACCAATTGAATTAAGGTCCAAACCAATTATATAGTTAACATGTATAAAGGTTTCCTGGCTTTCTTGTATTTTTTGTTATATTTCATGTCTAAAATATAAGATAATTTTGGTAAAAAGCACTTGTTTTATAAACATATAAACAACTTACTATATTACTGTCATTTTTAGTAAAGTTATATAATCAAAAACGTAAAGTTTTAATTAGTTGCTTACTATATGATGTAGCGCGATCTGGTCGCTCCCTACTGGAAGGTGTTAGCACCCATTTTTTTGCTCAGTCCCTTCACCCCACCTCTTGGTACCCTCATCTTAGACCCCAGAAACTCAGAAACATAACCAGATCAACTCAAGACTTCCCAAAATACGAAATACCCTCCTCTGACTCAACCCACAAGACAAATAAGAGACTTGAGATCAATATCAACACCCGATCAGATATCATCCTTAGACTTTGAAAAGTACAACCTAGTTACATATCAATTTTCATGACTAAACACTAAAGATCCACTGTTCATCACACCAACTTCCTTTCTAACGGCTTCGATCTATGCAATATCCACATCCCAATTCCTCCAAAATCAAATCCCACATACTCATCACCCCAAGATCACTAGGAAGTAATCAACTAGCAAATCCCACCACAAATCTACCAAGATCCCATGACCCTGAATGATTACCAAGATTGACCTTATCTTTCTCAAATCAAAACCATCCACTTGAATCCTCCCCTTAATCCATGCCTACCCACCAAATTATAGCTCAAGATTCCCTCATTTACCCCCATCAAGACTAAATCCTCTTCCAACAAATCTTATTAATTAGAGCCTACCAACCATCATCCCAACTTCACGAGACAAATCAGACCTTACCTGTGCTCAAAAACCCAAAAAACCTCACCATGTCAAATCTCACGACCAAACAACTCCGTTTGACCATTGAAAAAGTAAGATTCCATTTCAAACCCTCTCGTGATTAAAAAAATCATAAGCTAAGACCATGATCTGAACAAAATCAGTCAATCAGCACCTCTGATCGAAAACCTATCACTTCCATTAGATTCAGGGTGATCAAAAATTCCAATCCACCAAATTTCATCCCAAAATTCTCCCGTTTGACCCTTTATGGAACAAAGATTTTATTTTAGCAAATTTTATTGATCCAAACTTGTCAGCCACAGATCTCAATCCTCCCAACCCTGTTTGTCCGATCAGACCTCACCACTGAGTTCAAAAACCCAAAAAACCCCAGGACACCAAATTTCATGACCAAATTCATACATTTGACCATTAAACTAGAAAGATATCGTTTTGACGCACCAGATTAAATCACCATGTCATTTGGCCCAATCTAAAGACTTATATGGGTGATGGCTGACGTCAGACCCATTATAACACCTAGATTAATGAAATAGAGCCTAATATGCTTAAAAAACCCAAAATACCAAACATACACTTACTTAAAACCAAGAAAAGACAAAACCACTTTAAAAAGTTCATCAAATTTACATTTTCTGCCACTGACAGCCCCAAATACGAGACTACAACGTCTGCCACGCCCTCAACTCCCATTGGCTGTACAAAACCCAAGAAAACCACCCAAAATCGAAGAAAATGTTTCACCAATTAAGAAAGCTTGACTGGGCACCCATTTCTTTGAAAGAATCTTGCCTATTTCAGTGAAAGAACTCTGCTCAACCACTAACACTATAGCTAAGCGAATTTTAGACCATTTTCTCTATAAATAGAGGCCCAATTTAAGCTTGAGGAGGGGGACCTGAGATGCAACCTGAGGAAGGGACAGAAGAGAGAAAACCTAAGGGAGTCCCCTAGAGAGAGAGAGAGAGAGAGAGAAAGAGAGAGAGGAGCTTTCTTCCAACCCATACTGCCTCTTGTTCACCTGAAACTCGGAAGTAACCTAAACCCTATATTCCAAATTCTCCTCATCCATTTTCAAGCGGAAGTTGCTGCAATCGAAAGAACTCCCTAGCTCAAGAACCCATTCAAGCTTCGTTTTACCTCATTTCGAGCTGTTGGAAAACTCCCGTCAAGGCACATACAAAAGGTAAGTTTGCTTTAGTTTTTTCTGGGTTGCTTGAGATTCTGAAATGTTGGAGAACCATTGCTTGCAATTTCTTCTTGACTAAGAGTAGAGGTAGAGAGGTGAGGGTCTTAGGGAAATCAGTACTTAAGACCCGATAACATCACCTCAAAATTGGTCTTAGGAGGAGTTGAAAGTATGTTACTCTAGATTTAAGGAACTCTTGCAATCATTTCTGTTTTCTCTGAAAGAAACTGAGCCTGGACAACTCTCGTTTTGGGCTGCAACAACAGCTTGGAGAGAGGGGTGCTTAACACCTTCCCTCTCCCAATTCTTGGGACCCGAATCTCTTGGTTGTATGCCTTTTCCATGAAGGACAGAGTCACTATCAAAGACTTGAAATTGATATTTTCAAACCTGAAATGAGGGCCCATTTCATTTTAAAAATGGGTGGCGACTCCAACTCTTTTGAACCGGCCATAAGCTTCCTGGAGCCCATAGAAGGGAGCTCGGGCGTCAGACTGTTACGTGGCCGGGTCGAATTGCAAGAAAAAGAGATTAGAGGTCCCAGGGTACTTTACCCAGTGTGGGCACTCTGATGCTTAAGTAAGCGTAGGAGATTTGTGAGAGAGCTAATAGCTTAGAATAGCAAATTGCAAGAGCTAAATTGCACGTACCTTGTGAGGTTGGAGGCGAAGCCTTTATATAGGCGAGCTATCGTGGGCCTCATGAAACATGTTTGAGATCACCGACCCATCTAACTCGGAGTCCATTCTACACCCGAAGATGGACGCCGTGTAATCTGATAAGGCTTATCCAGGTCCGTCCGATTCGGGCGGGTATAGAGAAGATCTGTTGGCATGCAATGTGATCCCAAGGAGATCAGTAAGTGTGGTGAGTTACTCGGGCCCCGATCTTAGCTAAGTGACTCGAGGTGACTTGGACTGCTAAGGTGTCTTAGGATGCTTAGATGTCAAGGAGTCAACGGGTCGCTTCGCATGTCATCATATCACTGGTCGAGCCAAATTATCCCTCATCACTATATTACTATATTTTTTAGTAATGTTATATTATCAAACAAATAAAAGTTTTAATTTATTATTAACTTATATATGCCAAATATATTCTGGTCAGACCCGATTAATAATTATTAATTTCATAGACCCGACCCATGGACAGCTCTACTCACACCATTGGAGAAGGATTCGAGAAAGAATAGCCTTAAAATTGGATTAGTCTTAGGTTTAGACATGATACACCAAACTTCATGAGATCTTGCATCGTTTCCTTGTTTTTGCAGATTACAAATAAATATCCATATGCACAGAGTGTATTAGTGCTTAGGTGCAACTCAGCTAGGCTAGGTTGGGTTGAAGTTCAACCCGGCCAAACCAAAGTTCTGGGTCCCTGATACACCTGTTTACAGGTGTTTTCAGGAACTTATATATATATATATGCTTAAAAATGAAATTTGAAAAGAAACTAAAAAAATAAAAGGCATATGGTTTAATGGAGGTGTGCTGATACTTTGAACTATGGGCTCAACCCTAAAGGTGCAAACCTTGGGTTTGGGCTGGCCTGGGTTTATCAATCCAGGCTCATCCCAAACTTAATCCAACACAATTTAGGCTGGACGTGAACTAGGGTTGGGTGGGTTGATTGGATTTGAAATAATTAATGAATACATTTTATATGATTATCATATTTAAGATTTTATGACTCAATTTAAGAGCAGAATTGATGGAAAATATATGCAAATTTCATTTGCAAATGTACATATACATGTTTATACATATTTAATGTATATATAATTAGAAAAGTATATTTTTATATAAATATAATTCATATATGTATTTATTTGGATGGACTTGGGTTGGATCAGGACTACGTTATGTTGTTATGGGTTTGGATAGGGCTTGGTTGACCTTAGGCCTCAACCCAAATTTAGGTCAAGTCCAAGTTTTTTCTGGTCCATGCCCAGCTTGCAGCCTCAAAATGTAGGCTCAACCAATGCAAAAACTCATATTGGGTTGAGTCAAGCTCGAGTTGGGCCCGACCAAATTGCACCACTAGGTACTGTATCAGTAGAGAGATTACATATTCCAACAGCAACCTGGACTGCTAGGCTCGATAAACCCAGCCAATGAATGATAGAGCCCAACCTGATCCTGGCAGAAAGCTAATTCAATGCCTGTTGGGGACTGCTTTCATGCACTGGCCTTACAAGAAAAGCAGTGAAATTCGTGTCTGGTAAAAAACTTGGAAATCTAAAAATAAACTTACATGAACGGAGAAATCAACATTAATTCTGAAAAAAACTATTTTTGATAGTTTATCAAAAGCGATTTAGTCAACACAGCTAAATAAAATGCTGAAGCCCTCTCAAACGGGCCCTCAATGTGGGATAGGTTGGGGCTGAGACAATAAGGCCCGTCGAGGGTTCAATTCCTTCCAAACTACACTTACATTTTCTTTTTTCTAAAAAAAACTACATATAATAATTATACATAAATATAACATAAACATAGAAATTGGTTACATAAATTAAATGGTTATACTTATACCAACACAATCCTCCTAGGCCGCTCAATATACTGATAAGTGATAAGCTAGCCAGTCCGAGCCATGCACGGGCTGGCACGTTGCCAACCCTAACTCCACAATTAGGAACCTTATCTTTTGGCATGTCTCCTTTTTCCCTCTATCCACTTTATTTTTGAATCTTTCCAATTTTTTTTCACTAAATTACTCTTTCTTTACCCTGTGCACATGGTAAAACTATCGTAATCGATTCTCTCATCCTTTACGGTATTATCCATAGATGGATCACTCTCTCTTGAGATCAATTCAATCAAAACATTAAGAAGAATCAGTGCATCTGGGGCAGGCCTAGGGTCTGAGTTGAATTTTTAAATTCTAATATCTTATTCTGGAAATCATCTCAACCTAGCTTGCTGTCTTAGGTGTGTGTGTGTGTGTTGGAATCAGATTTGAATGAAGCTGTCTAGGAAGAGACTACGTGATATTTTCTAGGTTCTATTAGCTAATTAATTAGAATATATGGAATGGGAATATGAATACTAGAAGCTAGTTCTAATCCATCCAAAAAACTTCTAAAGACAGATTTGTTCACTTTTTGAACGCATAAGTTGACATTATATTATTGGAAATTAGGCAACTAATTCAGAGTCAACAACAAAAAATGGATCAATTAATTTATAAAATATATATAGTTGGTTACCTATCCTCCAAACTAGGCTCCTAGCTATGTCTATGTCTTGGTTTATTTCCTTTAACTAATAAATTATATGATATATACATATCTATCTCTAATGGCGATGATGTGGATATCTGATTTGTGCATATTATTATATATGTGAGGATAGATTAGAAATAATGTAATTAATTAATGTGAGAATGAATGCCTAACTTTAATTCTTTTTCTAGGAATCTGGGAAATGTAGTGAAATATTGCAAGTGCCTTCTACTAGATTGTCACCATATTTAATTCTCTTCTCTGTACCGAGCAAAAAAACAAATTAAATATCACATGCTATATTGAATTGAAACTGAGCATCAATAAAATGCTGCTTCCGTCATCCTGATCACCAGGAAAATCAAAAGCAACGCAAGGGCTTTTATGGCCAGGCAATTTAATGGATAAGGAAGCTGATAGCAGCTAGTTGGAGTGATTAGTAGTTTAGTACTCATTACTCGTACAGCACCTTAGCTCTTGCTAGGTTTCCAGCTCTGAGCTTCCCAGAAGCATCTCTTAGTCAGCAACAAACATAACATACTGACCATTTGAAGTGGGTGACGAAGGTACTTTTTTTTTTTTTTTTGGAAGCACACACACAAGAATAAAGAGAGAAGGCCATGATGGGTAGGATAAGTTTATCCATATCTCATCAGCTCATCATTGTCATTTCTATACCTGCTGTTACTTGACTAATCTGATATTCCTATCTACGTGTGAGTCACTCTTCCGTTGATAAGCTACACCAAGATATAAGTGTAGACTGTAGATCGAGCTGCCTGTCCATATTAATTTCTTGCCTTGGACTGAGAATGGGCTGACAGAGTCGAGTTTTCACGCCACAATTCGGCCCACTCATATCTCCTAAATAAAGGGAATATTGATAGCAAGGACTACGGTATTCGATTGGTGATTAAAAGAAAAGAATAAAAACATCCATAACAAAGTAAACAGAGGATGGATAAAGGGTATGATTTATTTATTTAATTATGGTCGAAAAGCTAAGCTTATGATTTAAGGAACACCCCATTTTGATAAATGGGTCCACCCCTAATAAATATCTTAAAAATCAGAAGATAAAAGATTGAAACTACCTTATGTACAATTGGTTCAAACCGACTCCACCCCCCACCCCTCAAAAAAAAAAAAAGAAAAGGTATAAGCTTTGTGTATAGATGTTTGAATTGTATGTACTAATAGGGGCACATTTGTTGGGAAGAATAATAAGGGAGTGGGTTCGGGGCAGGGATCATATTCCAAATCCCCGATTATTATCAGGGAAAAAGGAGACGTGATCTACTTCTCACACAGGGTGCCTCACACGGACCTCACAGGCACATCTCACTATACATTGGAAACATCTCCCGTGAATAAAATGTTTAAATACGGGAGATGTTTCCAATGCATAGTGAGATGTGCCTATGAAGTCGGTGTGTGACACCTTGTGTGAGGAGTAGATCCCAATCCGGGAAAAAGTTAACCTCCATTCCATCCCCTATGGATTTGGAGAACTTGAATTCCTAAATTTTTAATAAAAATATTAAAAAAAAGATATACTTAAAATAAAAAATTAAATTTAAATGTAAATAATATTTTAAATATATTTTGACAATTAGATATATAATATAATATATATAATTGAGATCCGACGATCAAGTTAACCCAGGGCTCATAGTAAGTTAAGGTCATTACAAAAGAGTAAGTGGTAGCTCAAGTATGCGTGTCATACCTTTAGCTACATTGTCCCTTTTATAGTTGGAGTTGCCAAGGTGGGGAGTAATGATTGACAAATAACCGTCCCATAGATTGCGGTCACGTAGGGGGACATAGAGAGGCGTTGGCCGACCACGACCCTTTAATTAGAGACTAAGGAGTAAATGCGCTAGGATCATGCGCCTACATTAAGTTCTCTGCAACTATTAAGGGCGAGGGTTACCCCGTCGTTGTGATTGTTAGCTATCGGAAATACCCCTGGCTGAAAAATACATGTCAGGGCCTGGTGAGCTAACCAAATATACCTATATCAATATCTATATTATATTATAAAGCGATTAAGTCTCACGTCAGCATCCCTCTCCTTCTCCCAATCCCCCTTTTCTCTTCTCTCCCTAAACTTCTCTCCTTTCTCCCTTACCCCTTCCCAACCCTTCCATGTAGCCACATGGCAACTCTCATGTTCCTCCTAAAATATCTCTTAATCTGTCTTACATACCCAATCTAGCCATGTGGTATCCCTTATTTTCTCCTAAATTATCTCTTATTATCTCTAATTCTTATTTATCTCCTAAATTATCTCTCATTCCTATTTATCCTCTC
The DNA here is from genome assembly GCF_055504915.1 of Nelumbo nucifera. NCBI lineage: Eukaryota > Viridiplantae > Streptophyta > Magnoliopsida > Proteales > Nelumbonaceae > Nelumbo > Nelumbo nucifera. Next base: position 110,728,292 of record NC_142651.1, read on the forward strand.
CCTCACTTTTCATCTATTTCTATCTAAAGAAAGTTTGAATTAAATTTTTTAATAATTATTTAAATATTATAACAAAATTATGTAATAACCTTAAAATATTTATTAAAAACAAAAAATAATTATAATATATTTAATAATGTTTATATTATTAACAATATAAGTTAATTTTATGGATTAAAAATTATGTAATAACAATATAAATAATTTTATGGATTAAAAATTTTAGTAACAAAATCATTTAAATTTTATTTAAATAATAAAAATTTGAAATATTATTTAAATATTTTAATAACAAAATATTAAGAATGCAAAAATAATTATATAACAAAATATTTAATATTATGTAATAACTAAATAATGTTTTAAAAAATTCAATAACAAAATTACTTAAATTTCTTTTTAAATAAAAATCTTTAAAAAATTAAAATGTTTTTAAATATTTCAGTAAATAAGTATTTTAAATAAAAATATTAAAAATATCTAAATAATTATATAAAAAATATATTAAATATTATGTAATAACTTTCAAATAAGTAAAATTTAAATAATGAAAAATTTTAAATATTTTATTGTATTTTTTGTAATTATTGTATATTTTGTATTTTATTATTTATTTATTATATTTTTGTTATAAATTTAATTTCAATAATTGTGTACTTTCACTGTAAATTATTACTAATTATTTGATATTAAAGCATTATTATTTGTTAGAGATTTAAGAATTAATTTAGATGAAATTATGAATTCTCACGTGTTAGTTCGGTTGTAGATTGTTTGGCCAACCAAATTGACTTGGTCAGGTTGGGGAGTTTGTCACCCGAAACCGGTTGGCCATTATTGAAAACTGGCCAATTCGAGTTGTATCAAGTTGGACGGTTTTTGATTTGGTTGGTCGGTTCAAAAGATTTAAACTTAAAAATTTAAATTTAAAAAATTAAAATGGTACTATTGAAAAAATAAATTTATAATATAAAATATTTTATACTCACAAATATGGAAATTTCCCACTTTCCCATATTAGAAAAATTATATTTAAAATATAAAATATTAATATATATTTATGGTCGGTTAGTTCGATTTTGGTCAATTTACAAATAGCCAAACCAAAATTGACCCAACCTAATTGAGTTGGAAAATTGTTGAACAAAGCCAACCAGAAATATTAGAAAGCCAACCAATTCGGGTTGAGTGGGGTCGGGTTAGTCAGTTTGATCAATTTGATGAACAATCCTGGATGAAGTTAATTATTATTATTTTTGTATTGCAAAAAAAAGTAAAATTATTATATAAAATATAAATAGTTATTAATAATTTAAAAATTTATAATATAGAACAATTATATACTCTTATGTGTTTCTATTGTTTAATTTTCACTTAACAAAGCCCGTGCATCACACGTGTCTCCACTAGTTTGTAAATAAGGAGCTCCTCCCCTATTCGGCTTCTATATCTGAGTTGTCTAGATGAGCAAATATGTTGTGCCATGTGGAGGAAGCTCGTGGTCAATTCAGGTCATGTGGTCATCCATTGAATAGAGACTCTCTAGATTGGCCAGATATTTACTCTAGCGATTCACATCAACTTGAGAAATCGGATTTGGATGAGATGTTTCAAATGCACAGCTCAGAAGGACTGTGAGAATGGTGTGAGCACAATTTTATGGGGATTCAATCTGCCCTCACAACCTCATACCCCGTCTTGTATGTTGAAGTTGCGGTTGTCTAGACACTCTACACTTCCAATTTCATTTTTCTTGTTGGAAAGAAATTTATAAAAAGAAGGCCAGACAAGAATAAATACGTTTTGAATACTTAGGCTCTGTTTGGAAGGAGTGCAAATGCAAATATGTATAATATAGATAGATACAAAATAATAAAAAATGTAAGATTTTGCTCTCTACAATTTTGTATTTGATGAGGGCGGATTTGGCCCTCCAGTGACATTGTGACACATGGCATCTTGGAGCAACTGGGTGACACCCGAAACCACTTAGGCAACAACTTACCTTAGCCAAGATGATGGTGACTTGGCACAGGTGCCGACCTGGCGACCTCGACCACAATTCAGGTCGGCTAGAAGCACTTCGTCCAGGTCTGACCTACAGCACCTCGTCACTGGCCGAAGTGACCTCGATGCAAGGAGCGACCTCCCTCGAGGGCGTGCTGGCCTGACTGAGGTCCAGGTGACGACCTGCGAGACGTGCTCGTCGAGAAATTTGGCATGCATATCCCAACACTCCCACAATCCTTGGAAGTTGGCCCACGTACTGAACATTTCAGAGGATGGTCAATGTGCATGGAGGTTGCCTCCGGGAATCTCGGATGCGGTGCGAGAAGCCCACGCTAAACAATGCCTATATAAAGGCATCAACCCCAATGACATAAGGGGGCAAGTAAGCATATTCTAGCTCTCATACTTTAGGACTTTTAGGTCGCAATCTACTATGGGAGTACTGACTTAAGCATCAGAGCGACCTCACCGGGTTAGCCACCCCGGGTCCTCTGACATTGATTCCTTGTAGGTCTCTAAAGAACTACAAAGCTCAACAATCAATCCAGCTCGCCACTAGCCAGCTCGACCCCTAATATGCACCTTGGCCCTCTGGTCAGCTCGACACCTAATATGCAGCTCGGCCCTCTGGTCAGCTCGACACCTAATATACAGCTCGGCCCTCTGGTCAGCTTGGCACTTAGTCCACTCCCAGCTCGGCTTGGTCAGCTCGACGTCCAGGTCCTCACCCAGCAAAATTCTCCACTTCAGCTTCTGAGTCATCAACCACTTGGAAGCAGACTAAATGACGAGGTACTTAGCGCAAAAAATTGATTCATCAATTGGCGCCGTCTATGGGTAACGCTACAAAAAGCTAAGTTCTCATGTTCTGAAAGGCTAAGTCCTATTCTTCCAAAAAGATAAGTTCTCACTTTCTAGTTTCCATTTTTTATGAACTCAAAGACTAAGCAGAAAGTTGATGGCCTACAGACTAAGCAGCTCTGTCGACTTTATTTCAACTCGGATAAAGCCTCATCAGTCCTCTTCACGATGTACCCTCTACAAGATGAGCTCTTCGTGGCTTCCGCGGGAGTTGGCAGCCAACGGACTGCATGGACGCCCTTGTCGGTCGAGCCTTCCAAGGATCCCGTGCGAGCGGGTGACCTAAAGTCAATAGTGCTGCCCCTGTTGGTCGAGCTCTCAGTAGCTTCTTGTAGGAGTGGGTGACCGGCCTCACTAACGAGGCTGATGCAGCACAGCCGTAGCTCTAAGGTGTCGAGCTGGTAAAAGACCTCGGCACCACATAAGACCCAGTCGCCTCTTCGGCATGGGTAAAATCAAGAGTAAGGAGTATGGATTGCGAGTCGCTCCTAGAGCCTAAGGGCTAAGGTGACGAGCTGATAAAAGACCTCGGCACCATGTGAGACTCAATCACTTCTTTTTCATGGGCGAAATATAAAGCAGTTCGTATTCAGCACGAGAAAACAAAGGAAAGACTAGTTTTCTCTCAACACCATGATGGATGCGAACTTGATTTCTTCACAGCCAACCTCCACCTCGGTTGCAGGCTCCTTATCAAACTCACTGGCTAGGGCCAGCTCGAAGGACGCTGCGTCGAAATCTACCTAGGTGGAGTGACCTGATAAAGCAGTCACACAGAACCCCCTCTTAAGGACGACATGATGAGCTTCACTCTTGAGGTACTTAGCTAGATCGCAGAACCTCTTGATGGTCACATCCCTAATAAGGTAGATGTCCTCGGGGTACCTACTCCACCTCTCATCGAGCAGAGGAATTCGCTCTCATGCCCCGAAAATAAAGATGGAGAGGTCTTGCACAAGGCTGCAAACACTTGGACTCTTCCGACCTGAAAAGCAAATTGGATCGACGCTTACGAGTTCATCGTATTAGTCATTCCAGGCCAAAATGAGCAATCTACTCCCTTCACCAAGTTACTTTCAGTTCGGGAGTGGGGGGCAATTGATGAGGGTGGATTTGGCCCTCCAGCGACATTGTGACACATGGCATCTCGGAACAACTGGGTGACACCTGGAACCACTTAGGCAACAACTTACCTTAGCCAAGATGATGGTGACCTGGCATAGGCGCCGACCTGGCGACCTCGACCATAATTTAGGTCGGCTAGAAGCACCTCGTCCAGGGCTGACCTATAGCAACTCGTCATTGGCCGAAGTGACATCGATGCAAGGTGCGACCTCCCTCGAGGGCGTGCTGGCCTGACTGAGGTCCAGGTGGCAACCTGCGAGACGTACTTGCCGACAAATTCGGCATGCATATCCCAACACTCCCACGATCCTTGGAAGTTGGCCCACGTACTGAACGTTCCGGAGGATGGCCAACGTGCATGACGGTTGTCTTCGGGAATCTCGGACCACTTAGACGACCTCTCCGAAATCTCGGATGCGGTGGATGAAGCCCACGCTAAACAATGGTTATATAAAGGCACCAACCCCAATGACATAAGGGGGCAAGTAAGCATATTCTAGCTCTCATACTTTATGATTTTTAGGTCGCAGTCTTCTATGGGTGTACTGACTTAAGTATCAGAGCGACCTCGCCGGGTTAGCCACCCCGCGTCCTTTGACATTGATTCCTTGCAGGTCTCTAAAGAACTACAAAGCTCAACAATCAATCCAGCTCGCCACCAGTCAACTCGACCCCTAATATGCAGCTCGACCCTCTAGTCAGCTCGACACCTAAAGATCAGCTCGACCCTCTGGTCAGCTCGGCACCTAATATGTAGCTCGACCCTCTGGTCAGCTTGGCACCTAATATGCGGCTCGACCCTCTGGTCAGCTCGGCACCTAATATGCGGCTCGACCCTCTGGTCAGCTCGGCACCTAATATGCAGCTCGACCCTCTCGTCAGCTCGGCACCTAATATGCAGCTCGGCCCTCTGGTCAGCTCGGCACCTAGTCCACCTCCCAGCTCGGCATCCAGGTCCTCACCCAGCGAAATTCTCCACTTCGACCTCTGAATCATCGGCCACCTGGAAACAGACTAAATAACGAGGTACTTAGTGCAAAAAATTGATTCATCAGTATTTATACTCCTTCCAAACCGAGCCTAACGCAAATTTTTTGTACTAACACGAAATTTACCCCCGTGAGGCCGTGAATGAATAGTATAGATACGGTCCCTTGGGATGATCCAGAAATAAATTGCCCCGTGGAAGATTCGCGTGCTCAATAAAGGGGAACCCGATTAGAGACTAGAGTGGCTTGCAAAAAAGAAAAACAAAGGGTGACAATTTTTGTCAATTTCAATAGGGAATGGGCATCGCTGTGCTTATGCTTTATGCCTTTTTTTTTTTTTTTTCTGGTAAAAGTTGGTCGTGAAATGTGAAAGTGATGGTGAAGCCGTGAAGGTTAGGGTGAGGGGGGGAAGAGCCAGAAAATTGGGTGCAGTAAAAAGAAAAAGAAGATGACACCATCACACACCACATCGTACTGGGGCTTTCACTTTGTTTCCTTCCCGAACCTATCATTTCAATCAATCTCGACTATCCACTTGATCAATATTACATTACAACCTGGCAATGTTCCCCCACCGTTTGATCCGCCCAATGGTTTCCTTGCACTTGCTATAAATTAATTCCAACAGAGGCTTGGTCCCATTATGGCCTTTGCAGCAGCAGCCTGAGTTTGAGCGATTGGTGTTTCAACTTTCAAGGTAGAAACTAGAAAGTTGTCTGTGTATCGGTGTGTGTGTGAGAGAGAGAGACAGGGGGAGAAGAGAAAGATGGCGTTTAAAAAGAAGCCATCGTGTTTGTTCTCCATCTTCAACATTTTCAAGTGTAGGAGCGCAGGCGACGGGGGTTATTCATCAGGAGACGAAGGATTGTACATGCGAAGGGTGCGATATTACGATGACGGTGACAAATTGGGTTGGGTATGGGAACCTGACATTGACAGGAAAGCTTCCGACTTTATTACCAAATTCCGTAATAACATACAAGCTTGATAGGAGGAAGAGGAGACACTCAGATCAGAGATCGAGAGAGACAACTGCGTACTTTGAGGCATGCAGCTGTTTCATTTTAAGCGGATTGGCGTCGTTGGCCTCCATAAATCATAGCTCTCTATCATCGCATATATATTTTATTCCCTATATATAACGCCTCCCCACTTATCATTTCTGATCCATGTTTCTTTTTGTGCATGTAAACAATAAATGTACTTAGAAGCTTGGTTATGATTAAATTAGTGGAATGAATAAAACAAAGCACGGTTCTTTGTTTCTGTTTATTTATCAAAATTTTCATCTTCTTCTCTCTTTTGAGTGATGGATCTACTGCAACTGCAAGTAGACAGTTTCATTAGTTAATGGGAAGAAGTCTCATGTTTAATTTAATGAAGTCCTAATTATTATTATTATTATTGTCATTAATGGATTGGAGTTTGGAGCGACCAAAGAATATAATTGTGTCCACCACAATAGAGATTTGGTCCATAATTTATTGAAATGAATTAAAACATAAAAATGTGACTGCTGCTCAGTTTTGAAAGAATGCAAAACCTTATATATGTAAATTATATTATAAACTTTTCCAAACTGAGGCATAGTTAATGATGCAACCATGCATGAAGTAGCTAAAATAATTAAGTGTGGTATTAAATAATTAGGTACCGTATGGTCAGTTCAGGCAAAGGAAAAGAATAATGGCATTTTAAAAGCGTGGTTGGAGGCTAGGGGTTTGAAATTCGGAGCACATCAATAATGATAGATCCCATCATTATCCAAATATATAATACTAACTTCTAACGCAGCTGTACAAATTACGGCCGGTTGGTTCATCAAATATCTTGGTAGTGTAATCTGTAATGTAAGCGTTTGTAATGCATGGTGTAGTGAGTTGTGTTGCAAAAGAATAAAGCTAGTGCGGGCCGGTGTTTTGTGATCTCAAAGGTACAGACATTCGTACAAAGAAGAAGAAGCAGCAGCAGCAGCTACGCTAAGCGCGCATTTTAAACAAAAGGCAAAGATGCCTTTGATCAAGTTTGAGGGTTTAGGTTCATGCATGTCTCTCTCTTCTCTGGCCCTGGTTACAAGGAAAAGAAGGGACCGGGTTTGGCGCTTGGTATGGGATCGGGCTAGTACAGGAGGCTACTCAAAACCTGCCAAGTGTTTCGTGTATGAAGGGGTACCTCTCCAATCTCCTACGTACGTATTCCTTTCAAGCTTCCGTACCTTAGTACTACTTGTAAGAATTTCTTATTACAACACTTTTTTCTCTCACAGTTTCCTACTTTCTTTTCTATTCCGGATCACATGCTTACACAATTCCGGATCCCACTTTTATATTATAATAGGTCCCAATCTCATTATAAAGTGTGCGGTGTTAGATTAAGTTGGGAGGGGGTTGGAACTTGTTCTGTTGGCAGAAGATCCCAATAACTGTTCTTTTCTTCCTCCTCTCATTCCTCAATCCTCTCACTATTCAATTCTCTCAGGCTCCGATCCGGCGGTGAATGGTGCATCCCTTCCCTTCAGGCCCTAGCGTGCATTTAAACAATTGTTTTGTCTGTCAGTTGTCAGTTAGACCATTCCAATTTCCAAATACAATTAATGCACTCGATCGATTTTCTTCTAAGCGTTAAGCGTTTAGCATTGGCTCCTTCAAATCTATTTTAATTAGGCTTGTTAGGTTTAGCCAATTAAGTAAATTAAATTTCTCATCCATCGTTAGTTAAATAATCACCGCGCGCCGTACTAACTAAAAATAACAATTTGGTCGTATCTAAAATTCTAAATCAAGTTTTCATGATTTGCGTTTTTCTTTGGGAGTGGGAGGGGGAGTGCCTAGCTACTAGCTAGCTATCTTGTATGTGTATGTGGGTAAGGGTAGCTAGCTGATTGCCTAATTCTAATTGTACACTAATATAATGCGTGCACATATATAAATAATTAAATGAGGCTAATCATCAATAGTATACATATATATATATATATATATATATAATAATTTAGCCTGACTCCTGATGACAATGATATCTAAGAGATTCTTCATCTATATAAATATATAATAAATCATGTACGCAATGTATGTGTTTACAGCAAGAAAACATTTTATTAATGCTTAAAAGCAAAGAGAAATATATCTTTCCGCGATTTGAATCCCCAAAGTGGGCATGCCGCATGCCGCATGCCAATGCCAAACTCTGGCTCTTATAAGCCAGGATTTTGAAGATGCCTAAAAGGTAGACAGCTTGCAGCAGGCTATGCCTCAGCCTCACGGCTGCAATTGTATAAGGAGGAGGAGTGTCACACTGTCACTCTCACGCTTTCTTTGCACATAATTAGAATACTTTGAGAAACCCCCTCCACGCTTAGTCTGTTACGGCTTATGGCCTACCTTTACCACAGGTAAGTACCAACCATTAGATTTATTTATTTGATGGGTTGAGACTTTGAGCGAGATACCAATTAATTAAAGCAAAAGCCAGCCACAAAAGTTTAAAGATGCATGTTTCTTTTCTTTCACATTCCCACTTTTTTTTTTGCTTTTATTAAAAAAAAAAATATAAAAACACATAATAATTAAATAAAAAGTTAACGTGGGATTGGGGTTGGTAAATGGTAGTTGGTACGCCACTCAAAATCAATTTAATTGAATTATCATTTCAACACGACTTTCAGGCAAGGCAAGGCAAGATGATGATGATATCTATATGTGATGGCATCTCTGCATTTCTATTGCTCTTTTCTTTTTGGCATTCTATGGAGTGGATATGTCTATTTTTCGTATTATTCCTGTTGTCTTAAGCTGTACACTTGATGTACTTAATTAGTACTACACTACTTCCCTATGTTTTTGACTGAATAATGCAAGAGAGAAATGTCTAACTTGCTTATTTTTCCTTAAACGACAAGTTGATTTAATTAATTAATTATAGCTTTCTTTTTAATTTTAACACCATATGCTTAATTATTGATTGGTTTGCCTGATGATCAAAAATTAATTACTGATCTAAGAGAGCTACCAAATTTTATAGATAGTTATCTACGTTATCCGCGTATATATAAATCTGGATATGTACTTCCTGATCATGTTAAAGAAAGAATATTGTATGTAGGTAAAAAGGGAGCTACAAGAAATTAAAAAATAAAACAAAGAAAGATTCCTTCATCTTTTTGGGTCCGAGTGCCTTGGACTGTTCATCTATCTGTAATTATCTACTCACAACAAGAAGGGAATGGGTTCGGTTTTTCCCAGTCTTTCATTATTAGCTAAGCATACAGAGGAGAGGATATGAGCAATATATGATGATCAGTTGAACACTCGCGGTTTACAAATTATTAAAGTTAATTGAAACTTAAAAAGATATTATATAGATATCTAATTAATTAGAAAGAGCGCTTCTGACGATAGTCGTAAAACCTGGACCGACCCATTAATTTGACCATTTGAACCAGCAAAACTGGGCTCTGCTCTTTGATGTCCATCAGTTTAAGTTCAAAGCCAAGCCACCATTTGGTGATTGGACTAGCCAACCTAACGCGTTTTGTTGTGCTATACAAACAACCAAATAAAACAAGAGGTTGGAACCATTAGTTGTAGTTGGGTTGTGTCTTTGGTTGGTACTAATTAATATCTGTTTGGGAATTAATTCCCTGGGGCCGGGGGGTCGGTCCCGACTTCAACTTCAATTATATAACAAATTTAATTATGAATGCTCTAATATATTCAAAAAGGAGAAGAAAACTAAAAGGCCACGAACACTAAAGGGACAAGAGAATGTGATATGCAACAAAGTAATGGTTTGTATTTTGATACAGAAAAAAAAAATAAAAAATAAAAAATTGGAAAAACAAAGTTATTATAAATAATTATAAGAATGAGTAACAGTGACATAGCTCCGTGGGTAGTAATTTCAAAAGTTGAAGATGAACTTTTTTCTTAATGATCATTTCCTTTTTCCTTTCCCTATTTTGTATTTTGTTTGTTTTTTACTTTAATTTTCCTACCGCATGCTTCTGCTTCTTTAGGAAGGAACCGAAGGAAGGAATAGGGAATTAAGACCAAAAAGTTGCATATTAAACAATAGGGAATGCCATAAACCCTAATTCTTTGGTGATTTTACCATAACCGTATCTCTTTTAATTTACCATGTCATTTCAGTCAATCTTAACCATCCATATTGATCTAAATGATTCAAAACATCCGAAAGAAAAAAAAATCTCCGGCCCATGGTTTGAACTCTTTCTTTGAACAACCAAAAGGGTTCCTCCTCCTTCTATAAATTGAAGAGTAGTTTCTTGAAATTGGAGACCAAATTAAGAGAGTATTCTCCTACAACACATACACTCGATCGATCGATCGATCGATCGTGTTCTTAGACTTGTGTGTCGTCTGTGTTAACCTCCTCCAAACAGGCGCGCGAGAGCCATGGGTGGCACTGGCAACAGAAAATGTGGGAGCAAGGGAAAGAAGGCGGCTTCCTCTTTGTTCTCCATCTTCAGCATTTTCAAGTCTAAGAGACCGCAAATCAGAGACGATGCATGGGAGGATAGAGTACGGGTGTATCCTAGCGATGGGGATAAAAAGAATTGGGTAGCTGAACCAGGCATAGACATCAAAGCCTCAGTCTACATTGCCAACTTCTATAAAACCCACGTCTCTGCAGACCCTGATTGTCAAACTCTGAACAAGTGATGGGTCGGCTCTGCACTGCATTCTATATATGTTGCCACTTGGAATTTGTGTGATATCAGATCCAAGTTGCTCCATCTTCTACCATTGTTTCCTTTTCATTAATTTTAATAAATGCTGTATGCGTTTTTCATATATATTTATAGTTTGTGAATTACTTGCAATAAATACAGAGGTTTGATATGTTCAAGCCTGATCTCATTTCTACCTTTTTTTTAGATAGATAGATGGTGTTGTTCTTTTTCTTTTCTTAATTATTTCATTTTTTTTCTGGTTTCGGTTGAATTCAATAATAAAGAATTAAGAAAACACTCTGGAGATATCTATCAGCTGGTATGGACTATGGACTGCTAGCTAATTTAGTGTGTTCAGATGATATGTAAACTAATTAAACAGATATCATAGACTCATCAAGTAGGGAGTTGGGTTATGCTTAATTTTGTATTGTTATATACGTAGCGATAAACCAAATGGTGCAGATCCCATGTTGCAGTTTTTTTTTTTTTCTTCTGCAGTTAGCATTTAATTAATGCATATCTTCTTGCTTGATTCTTCTGGAGAACTCCGAATGAAACATAATGCTGCGGAGACTGGAGAGTGGCCCTTAGCTAGTGTGAGACGCTGGCCGGATACGATAAATAGTGATCGATGATGATAATGGAGATTGGAATTAAATTACAGATAATCAATTAAAATGTTGAAGTAGGTGAGATTAAGAGGAAGAGTCCTCTGATCTTGTCAATTAACTAATTATATACACAGCCCAGTTAATTTAAGTGGGTGATTATTCTTCCATCCATGACATACCTTTAACTTGCCCTTGTTAGCCAACCAGTCGTGGATCCAACAAGGGAGAGGGGAGTTATTAAAAATACTTATATCAATAATTACCATTAGTGTGAAGCTAGCTAGGAGGGACAGTGGTTTGTTGAGAAACTTAATGCAGTGTAGATTCTATGTCTTTCTTTTGTATCTTTTTGCTTCTTTAGTCTTTACGTCTTTAGCAACCCGTTTCCTGCTTTTGTCATTTTATTATATTCCTTCTTATTTGCAGCTTAATTTCCGTACCTCCACTCTTAAGTTCTCCTCGATCGACTACCAATTAGCTTCTTACTCGTTAATATGTATGATGAAGTATTAAGTGTAATTAATTAATTCATTATTAAGACTCACGTACACTAGCTAGTTGAAGCTTAGCTATGGCTTTCTAACAGCCTTTAATTAATTTCCAGATTCACGAATTAACTAATAAGATGATGAAATTAATGAAGCTGGATATCGTTATTTACAGGCTGATGATATGATGTAATTACATTAATGCTGTGACAGTACTCATCAAACCAGTGCATGCAATTGGAATGATCGATCAGTTACAAAGCATTGTGGTGAGGATTATTGTCTGCTCGGCCGGGATACTTGAGAAAGAATGCTCTTAAGAGATACCAAAATGGTGGAAAGGGAATGTGCTTTTGGTTTTGGATGGGGAGAGCATTCTCTTCACGAATAAGTCATGTTGGAATCTTAAAATTAAAATTAAAGACGATCACTTTGTTATATTTTTTAGGTTTAGGGTGACTGAAAATACATGCATATGGGCTAGTTCCATGATCAGGTTAATCGAACCCGGAACAGATCATGATATGTATATTTAGTAATGCTGATCAAATTGCAAAATTAACATTAATTGCAATATTATTATTGCATGCATGACATTCAGGTATATATATATATATATATATATATATATATATATTCTAGTAAAGATGGGAGCATTACTCATCCATTAGTCCTTACTCCCAAGTTGGAATAATCCTTATCATCTATGGTTGTCGGGTTTCTGTCTTCTCTCATCACTAGCGGTTTATCCTAAATGGTCAAAGGAACCCAATGCTTATATATGGTGTACAGCTGAGATAACTCGGCCTAGCTAAGAAGCATGTACCTTAATTAAAGAAGTTGCAAAAGTCCAAAGTGATTTGTTGCACTGAAGATTCACTAATAAGAGGACAGACATGAGACATTAGACACCCCCCACTGCATCACATTTCTATTATCTCTCCCTGATCTCTCTCTCTCTCTCTCTCTCTCTTTGTATATATATAAAACTTAATTGTTTGGGATTCTAGCCTTCTCTCTTCTTCCTTTTTGAATGGTGGTTTCCTTCCTTTAAGGGTGATATATAAAGGGAGTGAAACAAGTCAGTCCCACCACATCCTAAAAGTAACTCTAATTTGGGTCTGCTTTCTTTTCGTGCTGCTACATGGAAGGAGGAGGGCCGGCCATCTAATTCCCAGTAGTTTCGTCTTTTTTCCAGGATCCCCTTTCCAGTACATGTGCAGCCTTAAAGGACTGGTCTTAAACTTATCCATCTTCACCTTTCTCCTCCACTATGTATTGAGTGCATGTCTTTGCAATTCGCATTTTATTTCATTTTTTGCTTAATTAATTAATTTTTCACTTTTACATATATGCGTGCATGCCCTAACTAATTAAACTCCAAATTCCTGAATATGCATGGTTCAATTTAATTTATCTTTTATAGTAAGTTAACCTTGACATTTAGATTACTATCTTCTACGTATTTGCACTTTGTCCATAATTAAGGCCACAATGTCCAATTATATATTGGCTTCTTAGCTGTTTAGCAATAGTGCGCGGTAGAAATTATATATGTATTAGCTAGTGGGCCCCTTGCAATGGATTTGTAAGAATACCCAATATCCAATATAATGATACAAGGGAATAAAAAGAAATGTAATTGTTATATCATTAATTGCCTTGGAAAAAAAAGTATTTTACCTAATAAAAATGGTTAAATACATAATTAATTAATCAAAGATAGTTAATTAATTAATTTACTATTAATAGAAATGAAATTTTTATATTTACTAATAATTAACCTAGGACAATATATTTACTAGTAAAATAGGGCAAGTCTTTATTAGTATCAACTTTTTTTCCTCCAATAACTAAATCAATATATAAATTAACTTAACCAAATATAGGTATAATTAATCTAAGTATTTTTTATTTCCATATAAACTACATTAACAAAGCTAATTAAGCTGCCTTAGTTAAATTGACTGCCTAATTTAGCAAAGCCCTATTAAACAAAATTCAGTAATACATGTTGAAGGACACTTGTGACATTTTCAACTGGGAAAAGCCAAACTGATTCCAATCCAAGCATTATTTTTGGGTTATGTACATATTGTTAGATAAGCTTGTATTAATTTTTCTATTAATGTTTATTAAATTTTATTATGGTTAGATACATTGTTGTTAATTTTATTATTCTAGATTGAATTTAAATGAATTATTTTTGATAATTTTATTAGATAATTTTGTCTTGATTTTTACTAATTTTATTAGATTTTATTCATTTTCATTTATTTTAAATGGAATCTATATAGAGAAGAGCAATGCTCGTCACTTGGAAATGTGTTTCAGCTCACATTCTGAATTCTACCAAACTTACAAGACTAGAGGGATTTATATGGACTTGCTTGGAAGAACTCCCCAAGCTGAGTAATTACCAAGGCATCTATTTAAAATGAACCACAATTAATAAGATTCATAAACTATATTCTAGAAAACTAGGACTTAGAAAGTGGAGAAGGCACAAAGAAATTCAAAAGACTTGGAATTAATGCATGTTTGGAATCCCTCAGTAGCATAACACTCTTCTAGATATGCAAAATGTTTTTAATGAGATACACTTGTGATATTAGCCGCAAAATGGAACCAAAAAATTTTTTTACTGTACATTTTCTAGATGAGTTTTGAATTCAAATTCAAAATTAGTAAAATCTAATTCATTGCAAGTGAACACTCCTCTATCATATGGATATATTGCATATTTTAAAGGAAGAGGGAGAGAGGGAATGAACTGATCGATGTGATAAGAGAAAGAGAGATTTGTTACATTTATTAAAAATAATTAATAGAGAAGAGAGAAAGGGAGAGAGTGGGAGACACCTTGAATTAAGGCCACAAGCTAGGCTCCAAGTATATATTGGTGTTGTTTAGCAACACAGTTATAGAAATTATATATGTATATATGTGTACTTATATATCATCCATCATCCTACTGCTTTATTACTTTAATATGTTTGGTTTTATAAAAATTAAATAAGAGGGCAAACAGATGGTTGATGGGAGAATTGGTTTTTTTTTTTTTTTAAACCCCAAACTTTGCTCCAGGTGGAGGGGTGGCCATCTTAAATTTTATTAACCATTTTCAAAAGAAAAATTTGTAATAACAGGGGAGGATTCTGCCCGCCTTGCCCCATTACCCAAGCATACATAGCTCTCCCTCACCATTTCAGGCCCATCCAAAAAAAAAAAGGCCTAGCAAAACCTAATTAATTCTAAGGATAGGAAAACCCAAATTATCTTCATGAATAAGACGGGCCAAATCTCTAGGAATTTGGGAATTTCCATTGATCACTTTAAGCGTGCATCTTTCATCAATTCCTTTGTTAGCTATGAGATCAGCACAACGATTTCCTTCTCGTAAGATATGGGTCCACTTAATATTCATTCTCTGCACTAAGTTCTTAATCCTACGCAAGATGTAAACAGAATTCCAAGGATAATTCAATCTACCCATTAGAATGTCAATAATAATCATGTTATCACTTTCAACCTCAATCTCTTTACAGCCTCTTTGCAAACAAAGGCTTAGACCATCATACAAAGCTAAAAATTCTGTTTGAGTAGAGGTAGACTGACCATAGTAACAGTAAAAAGCAAATATGAGAGTTCCAAACGAGTTTCTAAGTAAACCCCTACCTCCTTCACCAAGATTGCCGCGACAAACCCCATCCACATTCATCTTGTAAGCAAAATTACTTGGGGATTTCCAGCTAACCCATCTGTATTTGTTCCGTTTTGAAGCTTTTAAAGGAATGTTTAGCACTTGAAGTGAAAGAGGGTCGTTATCCATATTTGAAGGATCATTAGTAAGAGCATTGATGTCCTTCAGCCATTTCTTAATATTTTCTATAAGTAATAAGGATGAAGAACCCTTACCTTCATGTATACGTTTACATCTTTCTTTCCATATGGTCCAAAGGATTATAGACGGAGTGATACAAATAACTTGATTCACTTGAGTATCTTTTTTACAAACATTCCACCAATGAAGAACTCGATCCACTACGTGTTGAGTAGGATAGATGGGAATGTTAAAGAGATTACTAAAGTAAGACAAAATTTTAGAAGCCATAACTCCAGTGGAAAATAAATGATTAAATGATTCCACCCCATGATTATCACAACAACAACACTTGGAAGCCAAATTAACACCTCTTCATGATATGATCTCATCAACTGGAACAACACCATGCATAAATGTCCACATAAAAATGGTTATTTTAATTGGGAAATTAACCTTCCAAATATATTTAAACCAGTAGATGTGCTGCCCATGATTCCTAATGATATTCCAAGCAGATTTTGTAGTGAAAGAGCCACTTTGATTAAATTTCCAAATTAACCTATCATCTTCATTGCTTAAACAACAATTTGAGTCTAGCTCTCTGTTGAATGGCATGAGGAATAGTTCCAATGTCATGAAAAGATCATACTCCCTCTTGGTTCAACTTCACTTTCATCAATTTGACAAATCAAAGGCCCGAAACCCATCCAGTTATCATACCAAAAGGAAATTTCACCTTTCCCTATTATCCATTGACAAGAATTAATAGCAATATCTTTGATCTCCAACATCTCTTTCCAAAATCTACTACTAGAGGAAGGAGTAGTGAGCAAAGTTATAGGTGTGGACTTTATATATTTTGATTTCATAAACTTTGCCCACATGCCCTCTTTTTTAATGATTTTAAACCAAGATTTTAACCTGAAAGCCTTAATAATATCAAACATGGATCGCACTCCCAAACCCCCTTCATCAATAGGGTTATAAATTTTTGTCCATCCAACCCAATGTCTTTTGTTTTCAAAATTTGAGGCTCCCCACAAAAAATTAGCAAACACTCTATGGACCATGTTTGGGAGGAGAAGCAGCTCCAAGGACATGGATTAATTGACTTTGGAGGACATGCTTAATTAAAGTCAAACGCCCTCCACTACTTAGAAGCTTAGCACTCCAACCATCAATTTTATTTTTTATTTTTTGTAAAATAGGTTCGAAGTCCTTAATTCGAAGACATTTTTTTTTCCAATAGAAGCCCCTAGGTAAATAAAAGGAATATGCTTTTGAGAAAAACCCGTTACCTATTTGATCATATTCGCCTTTGAAGAACCCATGTTTTGATGAACAATGAAACAAGACTTTTCTTTATTCACCAATTGTCCTGAAGCTTTCTCATATGCTGAAATAAATTGCATTAAGTTTTGTAGACCTCTTTTATTACCTTTTGAAGAAATCATTGTATCATCAGCAAATAGGCTATTAGAAATTAATTCACAACCTCTAGGAAGAGCATAAAAGGGAACATATCCATTTTCATAAATAACATGCAAACCTCTACTCAATACCTCTTCTGCTAAAATAAACAGACTTGATGAAAAGAGGGTCTTCTTGTCTTAAACCTCTAGTCGAATGAAAGTATCCCGCTGGAGTGCCATTGATAAGCATAGAAAACCAAAAATTGCACATGCATAATTTAATCATTTCAATCTGGATACTGTTAAAACCAAAACATTGAAGAGCTAAAAGGACAAATTTTCAATTCATTCTATCATAAGCTTTTGCCATATCCAATTTAAGAATAACATTACCTCCTAATTTTTTATTAGCTCCCCAGCCAATTCCTGCACCAAATTGATGTTATCCCTTATATTTCTACCTTTGACAAAAGCCCCTTGCTCAGTTGAAATGATCTTAGGAAGCACCTCTGCCAATCTGTCTGCCACCAATTTTGCATAAATCTTATAAGGAAAGTTACAAAGGTTTATTGGTCTAAAGTCTGCAAAATACTTGGGATTTTCTTTCTTTTGGGATCAAAACAATAAAAGTTGAAGTGTAGTACCTTGGCAAACACTTAGTGTAAAATATTTCTTTAATGGCCTTAATTACATCCATGCCAACAATGTCCCAACAACTAATGAAGAACGAGCCATCAAAACCATCTGAACCTGGAGCACTTTCATGGTTCATAAAAAAAACTGGTGATTTGATCTCTTCATCAGTAGGGATACGACTCAAACTTTCATTATCTTCTTCAGTAATTAGACGAGGAATAGATTGAAATAAATAATCATGATTTTCACTACCCTCATCAGTTAAAATTTGTTTAAAGTAATTCACTGCCTTCGCTTTAATATTATTAATGTTTGAGACTTCTTCGTCATCAACCCAAATTTTATTAATATGTGAATGTTTTCTGTGGACCTTGATAGAGGAGTGAAAGTATTTAGAGTTTCGATCCCCTTCTCTTAACCATTTCTCGCGAGGTTTTTGTCTTAAAAATATCTCCTCTTGAGCTAACATTTGGTTTAAATTATCTGTAGCATTCTGGAGAGTAGCTTTATTTTCATCAGAATTGTCTCTCTCTAATTTAGCTTCTGCCTCACACACCTTCCATTCAGCTTGATGAACATTGTCAAAAGCATCACCAAACACACTCTCATTCCATTCTTTTAATTTCCTCTTCAGCAATTTTAGTTTCTCAGCTAAAATAAATGAGTTATTTCTATCAACTGGATTTGCCAACAATCATGAACAAACATTTTGAAATCGGGGTGCAAACTCCACATCCTTTGAAAACGAAAAGGTCTTGGACCACTTTCAGGTTCATTGAGAATAGAAACAAGAAGAGGGGTGTGGTCAGAGCAACAGAACTATTTAGGTGGTAAACTTTAGTGTTTTGGATATTCAAATTCCATTCTACATTCACCAAGCAATGGTCAAGTCTGTTCCATTTGACCAGGTAAAACGGCTGCCAGTGAAACCCAACTCCCCTAAACCAGCATTAGAGATGAAATCGTTAAATTCAAAAATAGGTCTCATCACTACCTGCCTTCCCTATCTTTCATTTTTATTTCTAACCACATTAAAGTCTCCCCCTATTAAGCAAGGGAAATTACAATTGTTTGAGAAAATCTCTAAACGTTTCCGCAAATCCCTCCTTTCCAAGTAATTACAGCTAGCATAAACAACAATAATATAGCAAGAATAGGCTCCTTGGATTATAGAGACTTTCAAGGTAATAAATTGCTTGGAAATTTCAACTAGCTCCACATCCAAGCATTGACTCCAAAAGACCCAAATTTTACAGCCATTACTATCACCCGTAAGAAAGCTGTTAAGACCAAGACTCGTTGCAATTTGAGAAGCTCTGCAAGCTTCTATAAAAGGCTCCATTACCATTGTTATGGAAATCTTATGGATTTGAATTAATTTTTTTAAACGGCGAACCATTTTTGTGTTTCCAATTCCTCTAGTATTCCAAAAAAAGAGCATTTAACATGGCTAAAAAGTAGGAGAATTAGTTGGGATCTCACCTCCACAATCGGTCGGTTTTCTTACGCTCTTTGGACGAACCACCAACTCATCCGGTTCAATGTTTTGTCTGACCTCCATGCGAGATGCCGGTGTCTCCTCCACCACCGTTTGATGTTCTTCTTCCCTGATCGGAGTTTCATACTCATTGGTGTCCTCAATTTCAACAAATGAGCCTTCCTCTTCATTGGTGGATTGCTCATCAACTCTTTCTATTGCTTCTGAAACTCTTTTTTTCCAAACTAGCATGAAAAGCATTAAAAACTGAAGTGTCAGTAGCTTGATTATCAAATTTATTCTTCAATCCATCCGCTGACCTTGGTCTTACAATACCATCAGATTCCTTCACCATTGTAGGAGTCAAATCATCTTTACACTTTGCATAAGGAGAGGGTGTTCCAAAAGTTTCTTGAAGCGCATCTTCAATGGCTTGACGTATTTCAGTTGTAATTAAATCTTGATTGATAACAATGCTTATGGCTTCATGGGTTGACGAAACTTCGACCAAATGAGGTTTTTCTTTATTATTTGTGGAGCTTAATTCCCCAAATTTACTAACGGCACCCGTTGGCCTCCACTCCATTCTTGCCCCTTTTGAAGGTCTTGCCTCTATCCTGATATCTTTCTCTTGTTTATTCTTTCCTCGTTCCACCTTAACTCTGATTTCAGTTTGCATTTTCTTACATTCCTTGGCTTCATGACCAATTTTCTTGCATTTCTCACAATAAACTGGAATATTTTCATAAGTTACTTTTTGGAAGAAGCCATCTTTACCTATACCGGCCCACACCTGATCAATCAACGGCTTGGTAATGTCTACTTCCACACAAACTCTGGCGTACATTGCAGAGTCGCTAAATGGGCTTTCAACACTTTTCCAACATTACCCGCGATTGATCTTATGAAATCTTCACCAAAGAGATAGGTTGGTAATTTGGGCAAACTAATCCAAATTGGTAGAATGGTAGGATCCTTTCCGGGGTTAAAGATAGGTGTCCATTTAAAGAATCTGAAAAGAAAGCCTTTAAGATAAATTATTTCCCGGAGCCAAACTTTTAAGAAATCTTCTTCACATTGAAAACGAAACAACAGATGTGAATAATCTATTGAGGAAATAACTACCTCCTTCTTCAAAATAAATCTGTTTAGTAGTAGGCTTTTAATTTCAGGAATGGAAGGTCTTCCGTAAGAGCATTTAGCAACCAACGCGAATCTGAAAGGCTCACAACCCTTATTTGAATTGGTTCTTAATTACCAACTTTTTGAAATACCTTAAACAACTATTTGTCCTTTGGGAAACCGGTAGCTTTGGAAAATTTTGTTAATTTTAGCTACAAGATCCACACACTTGGCAGATGAAACGACAAATTAAATGGGTCTATGTGTCTTTGCCATATCAGTTCTTTCCGAGTTTTCTTTTTAGTCTGTACAGAATTAAAGACAAGTGAGGATATACAGAT
The DNA here is from genome assembly GCF_055504915.1 of Nelumbo nucifera. Taxonomy (NCBI): domain Eukaryota; kingdom Viridiplantae; phylum Streptophyta; class Magnoliopsida; order Proteales; family Nelumbonaceae; genus Nelumbo; species Nelumbo nucifera. The sequence goes on from NC_142651.1 coordinate 110,748,885, forward strand.
ATAAATAAACAAATAAAATTCCATACATGTAACCTTTAACATTGCATGTCTTAGAATCTATGGATTCTCGTATAAGACGGTTCTGTGGTCTATAATCTATATGACGAATAAAAGAATTCCCTGCAGTCTGCAGCAGCTAGCGAAACATAAAAAATTTCATCACAAATTCATGGTAATAGAATTATATGTATGTCTATTTATTTATTTTGTCAAAAAAAAAGAAAAAAAAAACCTTTCCTTTCCCTACCATTTCTGTCATTCCTCACATTAATTGGTTGAAAATTTATTGGTGCATTTTTTTTAACAGTTGTTGGACAGAAAAATTAAAATGATTCGTCTGACGTTTCTTGTTGTTGTAACACCTCGAATCCTCGGTCTTCTCTTGTTCTTCGATACGTGGAAGAAATGACACCGATAATTGGCATGAGATGAGGCCCCTCTTTAATTAAGAGGTCGTCAAAATAGAATAAAAATAAAATGAGACAGAGTTTCTGGATCGGCAAATTCATTTTAATTAACCCCCATGTTGGCTGCTTGCATCTGCCCTCACACTAAGCTTGATTGAACATATACGTGGGCACAGAATTTAATGATACATAGCTTTATTCATCATCAGTGATTGATTAGAGGTTTGGACTGTTCGTTTAAGATTCCACATGAGTTGGGTATACATATAATATTCGTTGATCAAGGTGAAGTATGTGCACCATTCAGTTGAGTTCAGATGAGAGCCTCCGCAACTGGAAATGAATGAAAATTTCGAGTATACGCCTACTACTGTTTCGTTTCGGAAAAAAAAAAAAAAAGAAAGGAGGGGAGGAAGAAGCATTTCTAGTGCACTATTTACATCCACGCAGATTCCTTGTTTGAAATCCCCGCACAACCAAATGGGCTTCAGTCTCCAGACATTGAAATAAATGCTATGAAGAAGAAGAGAATCTAAGTAGTCAAGGGCCTTAATATATATAAAGGTCACCACTCCAAGCTGTAAAAGGCTTTTAAAAATATTCATCGCACTGACTGATCTGATGATAGAATGCATTTTTAAGATTTAATATATGGATTTCAGCTACATTAGGATTTAGGCCACTGGGTTCAGCATATCAGTCTAGCAATGACAATTATTAATTAAAAGTATTTTGAAAATGACTACGCCTCATGAGACTACTTTAGGTTTTTTTTTATGTATCAGGAAAATGATAATGATAGATATATAGGGGTTAGGTGTTTTTGGATTAATTAAAGCACAAGTGCCATTCCCACTATTTGAGTTGTTCCAAAATGTGGTGCCTTTCAACAGATATAAACAGTGTCTACCAAAGAACTTATCAACATTCCATTGCATTTTCTGTGGATCCGTAAATTTGTGGAAAGCATGCTATTCCCTTGAAATAAGAGAAAATTAAAAAAAAAAAAAGAATTCTCAACCCAAAGCTAATTTTAAGTAAATAATAACTTCATGTTTCTGAACTTTCACTTAACTTATAAAATGTAATTTAGGGTAGTTTCACACTTTCACTTAACTTTAAAATGGGACACTGTGACACTACAGTATCTGAACTTTCTTTCACTTTATTAAATTAGGCCAGAACCATTAACCAATGTTAGATTATAGGTGAAAGGACAAAGATACCCATTAAGGCTGATTTGTCAATATCTTCCATGTAAACACACCAATCAGTTTCTTATACTTCCCGCTGGCATAAGTTACACAGCAAATCATTGCCGGAAAAGAAGTTCTCTATTACACAGCAAATCATTTGTCAATATCTTCCATGTAAACACACCAATCAGTTTCTTAGACCAAAGCTGTTGCCGAGAATACAAATGATTGGTAGTGTTGTCGATCGAGGAAGAAAATTGAAGTATATAATTGTTTGTTTGTTTTTTTTTTTTTTTCTTCAAAAGTGTAATGCAATTTTACATTTGATTTCGTTCAAAACCTTCTTCATTCAAATCTTAACTTTCTCAAGAACCCAACACAGCACTGTGATCTCATTCAAGACCTTATTTATTCAACAACCTTCTCTTATGCAGTTGTTATTCATATTTGAACGAAAATAGGATAAAACTTTTAAGTTTTAAAGGTTTTGAAGAAAAAGATAAAATGGCCTAAAAACTTAGGAGAAGGGTAGTTATAACATTTTATAAATTATCACTTGGAAGAATTATATTAGATAAGAAGATTGGGACACAAAGTAGTAGTTGCTGCCAAGAAAGCCATGTAAATAAAAATGTTGATTCAAGCTCGTGAAGGTTGGACTACTGTTGCCACAAGGAACACAACATCCGTTACTAACATATATATATACCCAAAGGAGCGTCGAGAAGATTTGCATGGGAGGACATGAAAATCACGTAAATGGGATGTGGGTAGCCAAAAATGAGAGATCGGGAGTCCAAAATTATCACTCTTGAGCCAATGGTATTACACCAAAACGTTTTTTTTTTTGTTTTTTTGTATATATGGGAGGGGCATACTATCAAATAAGAACACTCGCTCGCCTTTGAAAGAAATGAAAATGTAAGCCATGTATATAGTTTCACAAAACAAATATAGATGACTAAACGCTCATTTCCTAAGACTCATTGAATTTGAGGAGAAAGAATAATCGGGCTGTGAATCATGAATGGTGGAAGAATAGAAATTTGAGTATCTTCAATAATAATAGGCTTACAAAAGAGCTAAAGGTTTTATAACTCCAATTGGAGAGACCCATGAAGTAAGAAAAGGCCAAAATTTGTATTAAAATGTTAAACTTCAATGTCCAAACCATAGAGACCGCCACATAATTGGTTGGGCTTTAATTTGTCGTATTCTCGTATCCATGCAAAAGCCTCAAGCTCAATCTTAGTTCCATGCAGACAGAGAGGGACCTGGACTTAGAGCTGTAGTGGGGCCATCCTGGCCTATGTAAACTACTTGGTAAAAAGAACCGCACAAGTTTTATTTTTGGGCTGGAGGTTGAGGATGGGCCTGAAAAGTGTGGTGTATTATAACCGCACAAGTTCATGTTCTTCATTTATTTTATCTACTATAAACAATGACATGTAACTATATATTATAAACGAGGTCTTGGTGAAGTTGAATGAATTTTGATTTACGACTTTACGCCTTAAAAATTCATTGGTTTCACTGCCAGCTGCACAGCTATCGTGTTCAGTTAATGGGAATTCTTTCAACAACGTAGCTTGTATCTATTCTTTACTGGGAAGGAAGAAAGGAAATGGCAAGCAAAAAAAACCCTACGCTGTTATGTGGGATGAAGATGAACCAGCAGAAAAGTAGTTAAGGCAACAATTAATATAGTTCGGATCTTGGAATCTTTTTTCTCACCTATTTAATGTGTAGGTATTGGATACCCACACCATTAAACGAAGTTGGTTTTAAAACCATAGATTTTTCGTTTTAAAACAATTCATTAAGGTTGTTTAAATAATAAAATTAAAATAAGGGATATTCACTGAAACTCACCAAACTTTTTGGCATTTCTCTTAAGCACATCATGACTTTTCAAAACCTCGAATTCTATTATTCCAAACTCACATTTTATTAAGATTTCTGTCATATCACTGTTAGTGATCAATAATAGAAGTTGTCGTTGTAAGCATTTAAGGGTCCGTTTGATTTGCAGTCGGAATCGGGATCGGAATGATCCATTTCCTATAGTCTGTTTGATTCAGACATGAATGAGAATAGGAATTAAAATCAGCAGGAATTGGATTTTATTCTCAAGAGTGGGACAGGGAATGATCATTCTATTCCAATTCCGATTCCAGACCCCTATTCCCACAAACCAAATGGGGCCTAAGTATTAACCACTCCTAAATCATCAATCAATCTTATTAAATAATTTTATAACAAAATTATCCCTGACTGCTATGAACCTGATGTGGGCCCAGGCTCAAGTTAAGGGTAATTTTGTCATAAAAAAATATTTAATAAGCTTGATTGCTCATTTAGGAGTAGTTTGATCATATAAAATATTGAACGCTTATGTTGACAACTTCTAGTAATAATTGTTGAGATTCAATAATTTCTTATGATTTTCTCATTTATAATCATTAGTTAGTTATTTTTAACCATGATTTCAGCCTTCTTTTGGAATTGTAGAGGGAATGGAAATAAGAAGAAGATGGTGCGCCATTTAAAGAAGTTGATTCAAATACACAAAATTTCCTTTAAAGCAGCAATTATGGAGCCATTTAATTGAAGGGAGTAGGGGGCTACTGATGTGGCCAAACCCAAAATGTTGGGGAATTATTACGAAATGAATTTGAATGTAAGATTTGGACATTTTGGAGTGACTAGTGAGGGTTTCCAAATAGACTTGGTTGACTCTTCCGATCAAAGAAGTTTAACAGTTATAGCAAAAAAATTGGCAACTTCTCATTCTTGCTTCATAACCGGCATATATGGAAAGTGTAATTATATGGAGAGGAGATACTTATGGAGCCAATTAGAAGTTTTTTCTCAAGATTGCCATCTCCTCCTTGAGGCCTGAGGGGATTTCAACGTTGTGGCTACTGGCTAGTTCAAATGAGAAAGTGGGCCATAGTTTAAATATGGGCCCAATTATTGAATTAAATGATTTTATTTCCAATACGGGCCTCATTGATTTGGGCTTCGTAGGAAATAAAGTTCACTTGGACAAATGGTTCGGCTACAACTCGGTTAGACCGGTGTTTAGTTAATTTATTGTGGCAAAACTCCTTTTTGACAACAGAGGTTTTCCATCTTAATAGGTCTTGTTTTGATCATGCCCCACTATTAGTGGTGATTAATGATGGACTGTTGGGTGGCCCTAGGCCTTTCAAGTTTCAGCGCGTGTGGCATCTTCATCCAGATTTCATATGACAGTAGTTACTTACAAATAGCTGGAATGAATGTATTACAGGGAATGCATTATTTATTCTTGCTGAAAAGTTGAAGATAATAAAAATCACATTAAAGGTTTGGAATGAAATTGCATTTGGAGATGTCTTCAACAATGTTAGCATTGTGGAACAGTAGGTTCTTGAAGCAGAAATAGCATTTCAACAAAGTAATTTAGAAATGAACAAACAAGCCCTTCAAGAAGCTAATACTTTTCTTCACCAGACCATGGCACAAGAGGAGGTTTTTTTGAGATAGAAATCTTGTGAAAACTGACTTTGAGATGGTGATCGCAATACAAGGTACTTTCACACCTCACTTAAAATTCAAAATATATTTTCTTTGATTAATAGAATTTGGGAAAATGACACTGCCATCACCTGTCCATCTCTCATTAAAAGTAAGGCGTTGGAGTTCTTTACAAATATACTACTCTCTGAAGAAGCATGTGAGTCACATCACTATCATTTTGACATTATTCCTCAATTGGTGACTAATGAGGATAACATTTTTCTTACTCGGGTCCCTAGTCATGAGGAAATAAAAAATATGGCTTTCTCTATGAACCCAGAGAGCGCTCCTGGCCATGATGGTTTTGATGGAATTTCTTTGTTAATTGTTGGTATGAATGTGTATAATATTAAATCTTTCCCTAAATACTATACATCCACTTTTTAATACTAATCTTTTTTTTTTAATATTAAATCTTTCCCTAAATACTATACATCCACTTTTTTTGTTCTTTTCCCTAAGGACTCTCCTAAATCTTTTGCTGATTTCCAGCCAATACGCTTATATAATTTCTGTTATAAAATCTTCTCTAAATTGTTGGCGGATATACTTGCTGTTGTGTTACGTTTGTGCCTTGAATTCTTTGTGGCGACCCGCTTCATGAATAATAGGAGGAGTTAGATTTTAAAACCCTAATCATGATTCAGTTGTTGCTATCAAACAAAATTTTGTGGGAAGTCGTTCATGAGAAGACTGTTTGAAGTTTGTGGCGATAGTTGAAGTTTCTATACTTGTCAAAATCTCTTGCTGGTAAGCTCAATTTGAAGCAATGACTGTTCCTGTTTCGGATGGCTGAAGGTACACCTATAAAATCTCATATTGATGAATTTAACTCTATTATCATGGACCTGTAAAATATTGATGTTAAGGTTGAGGATGAAGATAAAGCCCTTTTGTTACTCTGTTCCTTACCACCCTCATACAAGTCTTTTAGAGAGTCTCTCATCTATGGAAGAAACACCATTAGTACAAAGGATGTTAAAAATGCATTATTCTCTAAAGAGGTGCTTGATAAAGACTTGACTATGAACAGGGGTGATAGTCAAGACTCTTGATTGTTTGCAAGAGGGCGGTCTAAGGATAAGGACTCAAATAGTAAACAGAAGTCTAGATCAACATCTAGACATAAGAATTTGACCTGTAACTATTGTCACAAGAAATGGCACATTAAGTCAGAATGTTATAAGTTGAAAAATAAAAATTAGAAAGAAGAAAAGAAAAAGAATAACTCTACAGAGGCTAGTGTGGCTGAGGATGAGAATGTGGATGCTTTCTTAGTGACAGATGATAGAACCAGATCCAAGGATGAATGGATTCTAGATTCGGGTTGCTCCTATGTCCCAACAGGGACTGGTTCTCCACCTACGAATCTATTAATGATAGAGTTGTATTGATGGGTAATAATGCCTCTCGTAAAACTGTGGGAAAATGAACAATTCGAATCAGAATGCATGATGGTGTTGTGAGAACATTAACAAATGTATGACATGTATCAGACTTTCAT